>NC_056733.1:843135788-843275788 GCF_019279795.1 Protopterus annectens | reverse complement strand
TTATATTTATACATTTTCATAAATTTTTTAAATATTTTTTTGTATTGTGAGACAATATTTTAAACTATTTTTTGTAATTTTTAATGTATTGTATCTTTAAGTGTTAGTGAGCTCTGAATGGATGATGACATTCTATTAAAGGGGCACATTGTTAATGATGTTTTACTCTGATGAAAACTTTTAGTA
Organism: Protopterus annectens; assembly: GCF_019279795.1. Taxonomy (NCBI): domain Eukaryota; kingdom Metazoa; phylum Chordata; order Ceratodontiformes; family Protopteridae; genus Protopterus; species Protopterus annectens. The sequence continues at coordinate 843,275,602 of NC_056733.1, read as the reverse complement.
TTGTAAGATGAAATCATTTAGTGTGTGTTACATTAAATCTTTAAGCTCTAAACTCACTCAGTTGTTTATTTTGTTAGATTCTTAAGCAAATTTCCCCATCCTATCTATTGCCATAGACTCTTTATTAAAAAGATGGACAGCCGAGGACTCATCTGTGAGCTCTCTCTTGGTGGCTGTTGCAAAGATCATCAAATCCACCAGAGGACCTTTAGACCAGTACTGCCTACTTTATGTCTATTTTAGGCAAATGTAACACCTTGCCTGGTTTACTTGGGATAGCTTCAGATGTATCCAGCTCCTGCCATGCCCTTGTGAAGGCCAAGTCTATGAGGATGTCTTAAGGAGTGTCCCCACAAGAGGTAGATGAGGCAGAGCTGTATGTCTCAAAGAGGACTTTCTAGTCCTGACAGAAGTGGTCCAATGACCAAGATCCCCTCTGTTTCATTAATTTAAGGACTTCACTGAATTGTATGCTTTCTGGACGGGATGATAATACCATCTCTTTAATTTAAATCCTGTTCGATGTTACTGACTCCAAAGGGGAGTATACATGTTTCCTCTTACATGTTTTCTTCCTTGGGATGTCCAGCTATGACTGTTCATAGTCCATGGAAGAGTCATATCACGCTGCCTGTGTATCTCTGAATGATAAGGCTTTGCCCTGTCACTGGGAACCTCAATGAATGGGTTGATTGGCATTCCTACTGATAGCCAGTGAGGGGAAGAGACTATCACCCTCTCTATAATATTGAAGGCAGATCTGGAGTCCATCTGCTTCAATGGCCTGACTCCTCCCCAGCCATGGCAGAGGTGGGTGGTACCAAACAGTGTAGCCCCAATACTTAGGAATGAGAAGGCCGTGGGGCATTGATCAGTACTGCTGGCTCAAATGCTGAGGACCCCAACACCAAAAATGTTCCAAGTGAGTTGTACCCACAAATAGTGCCAAGGATTCTACATCAAGCAATCATATCCAAAACCAATTTGACACTGAAGGGGCCAGCACTGAATGAGTCAGATTAGAAACTATGAGGACAGGAGCTGATATGGTCAACAATGCCAAAGATACAGAATCCAGGTGGAACACCAGTTTTGCAGCCAATGATACAGAAACTGACATTGGGGAAGGAGGTAAAGGAGGTGAAGAAGGGCCAAACCAATCCATCCTTGTACCAGAGGATGATGGGATGATGCCCAGTTCCATTTCTCCTTCAGACAAGACCTCACTGTAAGTTCCCCAAAAAGATTCTGATGTACACTAGAATGATGGGATGGATTGCAAGGAACTAGTTAATGGTGGTCTGAAGGAAAGAAAATGGGACACTTTCAGAAGAATGTCTATTGCTGGTCTTAACTGAAGTCTTCTCTCTAATCACAACAGTCTCGAAAATGATAGAGTGTTGCTGTTGTAGAGAGAATGGAGGCATCTCCCTTCTCGATGCATTAGAAGAAGATGTTGAAGCCTGGTCCTCATTTCTGCATTTTCTATGCTCTCTGTCCTCATCCTTGCCCTTTTTTCCTGGTCTTTCTGTTTGCTCAACAGGAAGAAGGCCTTTCAAAAAATGCTTGGTCCTGCTGTCAGTCAAAGAACAGTCCAAAACCTTTACATAAAGAACAGTCTGGGTATAGACAAATTATGGAAATTTCTTGTCCATCCTAAGGTGGAATCTTATGCTGACATTATGAACACTTCTTAATAGTCTTATATATGTTAGTGCTAAGTTCAAACAACAAACACATCAAAAAAATATCAACAAGAACAAAAGTAATACCTAACTGGAAGAATAACAACTTCTAAGAAACACAAAGAAAATATTTTTATTTTTTTTTGTAAATAGAGCACTAAACACAGAAAAGGCTGAAGAAATGGTGGCAGACTACCCCACTAGCACCTAAAGTTGAGGTGCTAATAAACCCTTTAATAACAAATATTACTCCAAGAATACCAGCAAAAGGGAAGTTAAATAAATATCAACTAATATTGTAAAAGGAAAGTTTTCTTCGGAACACTTAGTTGAGACTGAATTGATATCCTATTGATATACAGGCAAACAAGATGTGAAGAAGGGGTTTACAGGGGATTTTGGGAATGTTTGCAGGAGCTTGAGGCACTAGATCATTAGCGAGGTTGGATCAGATTAGAGAAGCAGCTCTGTATCCCAACTGTTTGATCAGATGAATGATGAGATAGGATCCTGGCATATTTAAATTATTTTTGCGTAGGCCTCAGTTATAAGTAATAAATTGTAATAATTAATTTAATCACTGCTTGAAGTTTTGTTTTTCACATTACATTTCATTCAGTTGAAAACAGAAAGAAACAACATGCATATCTAGTCTGCTTCTTTAAGTGTATTTAACATTTTACTTCCTCTCTATTCCTAGCTTCTACTTTAGCCTATTTTCCCCATACCATGCTGTTTTGATCCACAAAATAGGCTTACAAAACAAAGGTAATATGGCTTATCTCAAGCCATGTAATAAGACTACAAATAATAAAATTGCTGCAAAAAATACATTTATTCCATAAAAAGCTCTTTCACCTCCACAAACTTTTTCAGACTGTGTATTGATAGCAACCTTAGACAACATATGCAGTCAAGCTCTTAATTAAAGCAGTGCAACCTGTTTCATTGAGCCAGGGCCCTTCATTTCAATAAATAAACACATTTTCCATTTTTAAGCCAGGAAAATGATAGGCATCTAGTTTTACTTGCCAACAATACTCCCTCTTCTCTAGCCATTTTTAATAGCCATTTTCCCATTAACACAACTCAACCTTTTCAAGAACAAGTCCCTCCTTAGAGTTCCCCATTGTCCAATGCTAGACCTACCTTTGTGTCATTAGCTAAGAGGTTAAATATATTCTCTATTCAGACAGATACGTCTGAACCAAATAGACAGAACAATAATGGGCCCAGAAAATAGCAGTACTCCACTAGTCATTTTCATTATTCTTCTTGTTTCACTCCTATAACCGCATGACTTAACCCTTCCACCTTGCAGCAATTCAGTTCCTCATTCCTGATCTAGCTCACAACCTTACTAGTATTCCTTTCAGTCATCTGCATGGGAATGGGTCAAAGGCCTTGGTAAAGATCAAGTAGATGATACCTATAGATTCCCTATCACAGGTCTCATGTGAAGTGGATAAGATTTCAACTCCCTGAACATAGCTGCATGACCTGCAACACTCTGACTGCTGTTTTTCCAAACTTTTCAAACAGGATCAATATATATATATATATATATATATATATATATATATATATATATATATATATATATATCTTTATATAAAATCTATATATGGGTCTACTTCAGAATGTCGACCGTTCAGAATGCTGACTTTCACATGGCCGACACCATATGATCGACATTCTGAAAGACCGACATCCTGAAATAGCACCATTTACCTACCTGTAAACAAAGTAAAACTGTGTTATGCAGGGGGCCAAGCCCCCCCGCACCCCTCACACCCTCTGCTACTTAAATATTATCACTCCGAGATCACACTACAATGCAGGATGCTACTTAAATATTATCACTCCGAGATCACACTACAGTGCAGGAAAGGGGAATCTCCCAGTCGGTCGGCCTTTCAAACGTTCGCTCATATGGTGTCGGCCATATGAGATTCGAACATTTGGAAGTTTGAACAAATGAAGGGCTCCGATATATATATATATATATATATATGAATATATACACACACACACACACACACACACACTAGCATAAATGTATATATATATATATATATATATATATATATATATATATATATATATATATACATATACACACACACACACACACACACACACACACACACATACACATGGGTCTAATTCAAAAAGTCGAACCCCTAATCATCAAACACCTATTCATCGATCCCTTTTTGTTGAAGTTATACTTCAACAAATGGACTTTTCATTTAAACTTTTCCAAGGCACAACCAATGGTAGTCCACCATCTGGAATTTGCACTTTTACCCACTGTAGTGCAATCTCAGAGTTGGTATATTTAGTTAGGGGTATGTGGGGGGCATAGCCCCCAACCTGGGTAGATTTTCAATTTAACGATTTTTTTTGATGGTCACTAGATTGGCCTACTGTTGGTTATCACTGGGAAAAGTTTTGATGAAAAGTTTGTTTGCGGATATGTAACTTAGACAAAAAGGGGTCGATGGACAGGTGTTCCATGATTAGTGAGGTTGACTAACGGAAACAGACCCATATATACATACGCACACACACACACACACATATATATATATATATATATATACATATATATATAGATATATCTATATATATATATATATTTGTAGATAGATATATGTGTGTGTGTGTGTGTGTGTATATATATATATATATATATATATATATATATATATATATATATATATATATATACATACATACATATGTGTGTGTGTGTGTGTGTGTGTGTGTGTGTGTGTATATATATATATATATATATATATATATATATATATATATTATATATACAGATATAAATATACACACATATGTATATATAAAATATATATATATATATATATATATATATATATATATATATATATATATATATGTTAGATACATAGATAGAAATATGTGCAAGCACTCAGATGACACCAAAATTAATCTCCCCAAAGATACCTTTAGTAGCCTGTCCATGTATGGACAAACATTATTTCCAAGAGATCCCTTCAGTAGTCTGTCCATGTATGCACAAGCACCAAAATTAAATGTTTCTCTCACAACCCCTTCAGCAGTCTGTCCAAGTTTGCTTCTTAAGAACCACAATTAATCATTTCCCCCAACAATCCCTTCAGCAGTCTGTCCAAGTTTGCACAAGCACCAAAATGAAACATTTCCACCAATGACCCCTTCAGTAGTCTGTTCAAGTTTGCACAAGCACCAAAATGACCAATTTCTCTAACGACCTATTCAGTAGTTTATCGAATGACATTGCCCAAGACACTGTCTCTCTAGTGCCTAAGCACCAACCCTCCAGCTGCACTGCCAATCACAGTTCTTTAGGGCAGTGCCTAAGCAAGATTATGTAAGCAGGTGTAGAAGGCACATAGAAGTGTATCAGACATTCATTTAGGATGTACATGTTTCTATTTCCCTTAAAGGGAAATAAATAAAAACATGTATTTGTTTTAAAATGTATATTTACTTTATTTTACATCAACTAATTGTGTCCTGGACAAGACAGCACCTGGGGGAATGCCCCATTCACCCTACACTAGTTATGTTACTGCTCCCCTGTATATGAAAGAACCTTCCACAGACCCAGGCTATTACAGAACCATAAGTCTCTCCAGCCTCATATGCAAAGCCATGGAAAGATTATCATGGAACTAATCAATCAGGACCTAGGGAACCTGCAAATACTGGACCCATCTCAGTTTGGATTTATCAAAGGCAAATCACGATTATTCAACCTGGTGGATTTTTTTGAAATTGTCACCAAAGCAGTGGATGTAGGCAAAGCTGTACATTTATTTATTTATTTATTTATTTTATTTATTTTACATTTGTTAACCGGGAGAGTCCGACTGGATACATGTCCATTTTCAGCGGAGGCCCGGGGAGAAAAGCTCCACATATAATCAAATAAGAATACACTATGTTGATATAATACAGTATATTCACTTAAGTATTTTACACAAGAATAGGAGACATTTTAGAATATTTCTACTCATTGCTCAAGACATATAATGAAAAAAATATTCAAAAAAGAACACAAAAACTCATAGTATAACAGACTTTTTCCTTTTAGGTAGACCTTTCGGATAGTAGTAGCAGGAATTAAATAGGATAATAGGACTAGGGAAATTATATAGAAAAGAGGATAAGAGGGAAGACAGAAGAGAGAAGTGGTAGTGGTACTGTCATTGGTCCTAAAGGGAGGAGGAAAAAATCTTGTTTAGTTGAAGTCAGACTGGGCTTATACATTGGCATAGCCAGTGTATCTGAAGGTGGTGATTTAGTCTCTTTTTGAAGAGTTTTATGGAGGAAATGGTGGTGAGGCTGGATGGAAGGGAGTTCCAGATTTTTCCTATGGCATTGGCAAAGAGGGCATCACCCCCTGAGTTGTTGCATTTTACCATTTGAGCTAATAGTTTGTTTGAGGAGCGTAAACTATTGAGATTGTTGTAAGGTTTGATTAAGTTTATCAGTGCAGGGGTTTTGTCAGATTGTTTAAGAATTTTAAATGCTACTATGAGTTGGCTCTGCTGTAGAAGGTTGGAATTGATCCAACCCAGGCTTTGTAGGTTGCTACAATGATGGGTTCTATAGGGTGTGCCAGTTGCAAATCTTGCAATATGATTATAACAACATGTAAGTTTGTTTAATTCAGTAGTGTTAAGATTTGTGAAAATAGGGGAAGCATATAAGAGGGTGGAGAGGAGATGGGAGCGGGCAGTGGCTATTTTTGCTATTGGGGTAAAAAAGGATTTTACTCGATAGAGCGATCCAAGTTTTTTGTTAACGGTTTTAACAGTTTGATTAATATGGATATCAAATTTAAGTTTATTGTCAATGGTCACTCCCAGAAGTTTAGTGTGGGGTCAGGGGAGATGATTGTCCCATTTTTGGATTGGATATGGAAGGGTGTGGGTATGATCTTGTGAGTGGGGTAGAAGATTAACAGTTTGGTTTTATTTGGATTTAGAATAAGTCGATGTCCTAGTAACCAATTTTCAACTGCTGTAAAGCATGATTGGGTTTTTGATAGTAAATTAACTGGGGATGAATCAGAACAGACTAACGTCAAATCGTCAGCATATTGAATGCATGTGGCATCTGGGATGGCTTTATAGAGGTCATTAATAAAAACAGTAAAGAGGAGAGGTCCCAGTATGGAACCTTGAGGAACTCCTATGGTATTAGATAGGAGGCTAGAGAGCCTGTTCTGCCAGAGTACAGCTTGCTGTCTATCTTGGAGATAGGCTTGAAACCAATCTAGGGTTATGTTGTCTAGATGGAGATTTTTTAGGGTATTGTGTAGTAGTTGATGGTTCACCATATCAAAGGCCTTTGATAGGTCCAAAAAGAGAGCTGACGATATTTTTTTGTTATTCCGGTTGAGATTAATTGTTTCAATAAACGAGAGGAGAGCAGTGGTTGTACTATGGTGTGGCCTAAAGCCATGTTGAGAACTGGAGAGTAGGTTGTTTTGGGTTAGATAGTAAAGGAGCTGTCGATGCACACATTTCTCCATGATTTTGGCCAAAGGTGACAATATGGCTATGGGCCTGTAATTTGATAATTCCGTCGATGAGCCTCCTTTATGGAGTGGTATCACATAGGATATTTTCCATATTAAGGGAAGTTTGGCTTCAGTCAAGGTACGATTGATAAGAATAGAGATAGGGTAAGCTATGACATCAGCAGCTTTTTGTAGATATTCGGATGGGAGAAGGTCGGCAGAGAGAGTGGTTGGTTTAAGTTTCTTCAGTAGTGAGCAAATATAGGCAGTGGGGACAGGTTGAAATTTAAAGATAGGTATGGACATTTGGGGGATATCTGTTAACTGGGGGCAATTGGTAGATAGCTGATTGGCAAGGGATTGTATTGTGTCCGTGAAGAAGGAATTAAAGGAATTGGCTACTTCCTCTGGGCTCTTATCTGATAGTTTTTCTGGGATAGGAGTTGAGCTTTTACCTGGGTGGAGTAGATTGTTTAAACTGGCCCAGAATTTTTGGGGATTGTTTTGGTGTTTGTTTTGTAGTTGGCAGTAGTAATTTTTTTTGTCTAGGGTTATTGTTTTTTTGGTCAGATTTCTTTGCTGTTGGAATTTAATGCGGTCGAGGGGGGACTTGGTAGAACGCCATGTATTCCAGGTTTTGTTTCTTAGTTTGATTAAGGATTTGGTCTCCTTTGTTAGCCAGGGTGTTATTTTTGTTTTAATTCTAATTTGTCTTTTTGGGGCATTATCCTCAAGTATAGTTAGAAATAAGAAGTTATGTACCTACCATAACGTTCCATGTTAGTTGTCTTCTCTCGCCTTCTTTCTTGCTTGATGGGTTCGGAGCCGATCCCTCGGCTCCGACTCGGCACTTGCTAAGCTCGAGAGTCACTTTTACCAGCTCGAGGCAGCCCCATATCCCATGATGCAAGGCGGTAAGTACCCAGATCTCGTTTGATGACAAAGGGCAATAGCACCAAGCATAAAAAAAAAAAAAAACACTTCCAAAAGGAAGAAAGAAAACTTACAGGATGGAAGAAGGACCAGGTCTGAATGGTCTTCAGCATAATAATTTCTTATAACAAGGTCTGTCCAGGCCTGGGGGAAGGAGGGAGGGTCGCAAGAAAGAAGGCGAGAGAAGACAACTAACATGGAACGTTATGGTAGGTACATAACTTCTTAATGTTAAGTTGTCAATCTCGCCTTCATTCTTGCTTGATGGGACCGCGTCCCTAGCACCTCTATCCTGGGTGGCTCAATGGAACAGACTCTTGAGGACTGTAGAGCCAAAACTGGCTCTGTCCCTGGAGGCCAAGTCCAATTTGTAATGGGAAACAAAAGTGTGAGGAGTGGCCCAAGTGGCGCTGCACAAATAGTGTCTAAAGGAAGTCTAGCTTGAAAGGCTGTAGAAGTAGCTAAGCTCCTAGTTGAATGTGCTTTAGGTTTTGAGCACAGCTGTTTTCCCCTGAGCAGATAAATTTCAGAGATGACCGAAGAAAGCCATCTGGACAAGGTCACTTTAGAAACAGGAAGGCCTTTCTTATTATCCGCATAGGAAACAAAAAGTTGATCAGATTTCCTAAATTTTTTTGTTCTGTCCAAATAATATCTGAGTTGACTGTGGACATCAAGATAATGTAGTTTTTGTTCGGCTCTGTCTGAATAGTTTGGGAAAAATACAGGGAGATCATTGGATTGATTCAAATTGGTCTTTGAAGAGACCTTAGGCAAAAAGGTCGGATTAGTTCTCAAAGATACTCTGTCTTTGTGAAAAACCAAATAGGGGGGTCGAACCGATAGAGCATGAAGTTCAGACACCCTCCTGGCCGATGTAATAGCCACTAGGAATAAAGTTTTCCAAGAAAGAAATTTCAGGGAACAAGAAACAGCTGGCTCGAAGGGGGGAAGAATCAAGGATGTCAGCACTAAATTTAGATCCCACTGAGGAGGAGGATTCCTAATTGGAGGCTTTAGTAGGAAAATTCCTTTCAAGAAGGCCCTGCAGAGCCTATGGGACATAATATTGTGATCTGCGACCCCGACATGAAAGTTGGAGATAGCAGCCAATTGAACTCTGACTGTGGAAGAAGAAGAGCCTGCATGAAAAATCTCTGCTAAGAAGTCCAGGACTGCCTGAACAGGGGCAGTGAAAGGATCAATATTCTTGGCCTTAGCCCAATAAGAGAAACGTTTCCATTTGCTTGTATAAATCCTCCTGATAGAGGATTTTAAAGAAGCTACTATGATGTCTCTAACTGGGTTAGAGATCAAAGGAAGCCTGGCTAAGAAAGGAAGTGGAGCAACCATGCTGTGAGGTTGAGAGAAGGGATAGACCAGTGCAGCTGACCGGATTGGTGAATCAGAAGATCTGGCACTTGGTCCAGATGCCACGGCTGCACCAAAAGGTGACGATGGAGGAACGGGAACCAAACTTGTCGAGGCCAGTAAGGGGCAATGAGAATCAATTTGGCTCTCAAAACGGTAGCTTTCTGGATAACTTGAGGGATCAGAGGAAATGGAGGGAAGGCATAAAGAAGTCCCTGGGGCCACTCCTGGGTCAGAGCGTCTCTGGGGGGATGGCCTGGTAGAGGGAAGAGACAGAAGAAGTCTGGGCATTTGCTGTTTTGGGGAGTAGCAAAAAGATCGCAACATGGACGACCCCATTCCAGAAATATCTCTTCCGCTATAGATTGCTTGAGAGACCACTCGTGAGGCATGAGAATAGCTCTGCTCAATCTGTCCGCTACAATGTTGGTTTTCCCAGGGATATGCATTGCTACCAGAAACCGATGAGAGGAGATCGCCCATTGCCATAGTCTGAGCGCTTCGACACAAGGGGTAGGACTTGGTTCCGCCCTGTTTGTTGATATACCAAACTACAGACATGTTGTCTGTGTGGACTGCAATTGTCCCTACGGGAAGAAAGTCGTTGAGGGCTTGCAACGTTAAAAGCACTGCTCTCATCTCCAGGACATTTATGTGCAGATGGTACTCGAACGGCTGCCACGTCCCATGAACCATCCTGCCCTGATAATGACCCCCCCACCCGATCAGGGAGGCATCCGTGGTGACAGTGGCTATCGGGGATGGGGGTACAAAGTGTCTGCCTTGGTGAACCTGAGGAGATGTGATCCACCAAGCAAGATGATCTTTGCAAGTCTGTGTCACCAGAATCTGGTGACACATTGGAAGTTGTTGGTACGACCACTGTGTGAACAGCATCCACTGAAGAAAACGCATGTAGAAGCGAGCCAGGGGAAGAAGAGTAATGGCCGCAGCCATGAGGCCTAATACCTTTAGAACCATTCTGGCCTGTACTTTCTTGTTGGCTAGAATGATCCTGACATGACTCTGAATGTCTGAAACTCTTTGATCTGTAAGGGTAGCTGACATCCGAACAGTGTTTAAGTTTGCGCCTATGAAAGTAATAGACTGGCAGGGCGATAAGGATGACTTTTCGAAGTTGATCGAGATGCCCAAATGAGAACAAAGATTTATTGTGTAATCCCTGGCTTGAATAAGCTGATGCCTGGTGGTGGCTGACAGGAGCCAGTCGTCGAGATACGGAAACACCTGGAATCCTTGACGTCTCAGGTGAGCCGTGACCACTGCCATGCATTTGGTGAACACTCTGGGGGCTGTAGTGAGACCAAAGGGCAGGGCTCTGAACTGGAAATGACTGGACCCCAGCCGAAAGCGGAGAAATCTCCTGGAGCATCTGTGAATTTTGATGTGATAGTACGCATCCTGAAGATCTATTGAGCACATCCAGTTGTCCTTCTGTAAGAAGGGCAGAATTGACTGAAGAGTGACCATTCGGAATCTTGACTTCCTCACAGACTTGTTGAGTCTACTGAGATCCAATATTGGTCTCCAGTCTCCCGTCTTTTTGGGGACCAAAAGAACCTTGAGTAGATTCCGGGCTCTGAATGGTCTGTTGTAACTGGCTGAATGGCTCTTTTTTGCAGTAGTTTTGAGACTTCTAACTCTGCAATTTCCCTTAGACCGGGTGGTACATCTGGAAGGGAATTTGAGGGGAAAGGACTTTCCTCGAAAGGAATTATGTAACCCTTGGATATGATCGACTGTACCCATCTGTCTTGAGTGAGGGAATGCCAGGCTTCTGGGTACAGTGATAATCTTCCCCCGACTGCCTCCAAGGAGGGACAGCTGGGCAACATCTCAGGGATGCTGAAAGGGCTTGTCAGAGAGAGGCTCTCTGTTTCCCTGGTTTTTTGGACCCCCTCTGCCTCTAGAGCGGCGTCTGTTGTTACCCCCTCTGCCTCTAGGGGTAAACTGACCACGTGAATCCGGCGTGACTCCTTGGGATTTGCGGAACCACATTTTGCCACCTTTCTGTCCTTTGGGGTAAGGTCTAGAAGGGGTGGAAAAATGGACTCCTACGGCAGAAAGAGTCTTGCCGTCCTGCTCACACCTGGTCAAAGTTTCCTTCACTTGAGGGCCAAACAAAGCTGACCCATCAAAGGGAGAATTTGTGAAGGACGCCTTAAAGGGATCTGCAAAGTCACATAGCCGCATCCAGGCTTGGCGTCTAAGAGCCACACCTGTACCTGCGGCCCTACTTTCTCCATCAGCAGCATATGATATTAGCCGCATGGAGGAGTTTGCAATGGAATTAAGGGTTCCTAGCTGCGAAGCAATTTTTTCCTGAGCTCCTGCAGCTGTAGGATCCTGAACAACATCACCTAGCTCCTTAAGGATATCCCTTTGGAGTCTGGTGAAGTGACATAGGTAATTCAGCGAACGCATAGCAAAGGTCGCTGAGGAAAACATCCGCTTACCGTACCTATCCATGGTCCTAGAGTCCTTATTAGGAGGATGGACGGGTACGGAAGGATCTGCAAGTTCCTTTTTGGTGGCAGCCGCCACCACCATGGCATCAGCGGGGACACCCTTAGTGAGGAATTGCTTATCACACGGGGCAGTGATAAATTTTGAAGGCCTCCTAGGGACTGGCTCAACAGAGTCAGGAGCTGCCCACGCCTTTCGGGCAATAACCTGCATAAGGGGTCGAAGGCGGAGACACCCAGGAGGTGGAGGGCCGAGATCCAAACGCCTCTAGGTATACTGACTCATCCTCAGAGGGATTGTTGGTGGGCCAGTTTCCCCTCTGTCTAAGAAGTTCTAGGATGTCTGAGAAGGAGACATCCTCAGAGGGGGATCTTGGGGATCCCTCTGACTCATCAAAGTCAGTATCTGAAGTGATAGACTCGGGGGAGTCTACATGTTTCCTCTTACAAGTCCTCTTCCTAGGAGGATCTCCCGAAACATCAGGAGAATCCTCGGAAGAGGGAAATTCCCAATGGGGAAACCTGAGGCGGAGGATCTCTGGGTCCTGTAGCAAGAGAAGTGGCAGAGATGTCAACAGGCACTATAGAGGGAGGAGCTAAGGGAACAGACTGCTGACTGATACCAGTGGCCAGCACACTCTTCATCACCTCGAATGCTCCCCTCCCAGGCAGGTCCGAGAGAACCCGTTCAAGAGCTAGAAACTCCAGGGACCACCGAAGGGAAGTCTCCGAGGCAGATGTCGGAGCCGAGCTCACCAAGGCCGAGGCTCCAAGGGAAGAGCGGGTTCGGACAAGGGTCCGATGCCACTCACCCCTCGGAGGAGACCATGGAAGCCCGGCCACCGAATCCCTCTAAGGAAGGTCTCAAGAGGAGATAAGAGTAGAGGCTGAAGGAACAGAAGGGGTATCTGTCCTTCAGCCGTAGCAGTAACCATTCGAAGACTCCAACTCCAAGCTCTGGGGTAGAGTTGAAGGAGGAACTGCAACGGGGTGTGGACCAATAGTCGTCTGTTGAGACGGACTATGTAACATTTGGGCCAGTGCCTGTGACTTAAGTAATCTACTGACCACTCTCTCTAAGTCATGGTCAGAAAGCCTGGATGACCTTGAAGATCGGCTCCGATGGCTCCGTTCCGAGAGGAGAGGTGAAGCCGGAGCCGAAAGTATCGGCTCCAAGGAAGGAGACCTCGACCTCTTCCTCGAAGGAGCCATCGGAACCGATGAAACTACTGAACCTGTCGGAGCCGACAACTTATCGGAGCCGACAGGTAGCCTCGATGCATCGGCTCCAGCCGGAGCCGATACAGTCACAAAAGTAACGGTGTTGGAGCCGATCGGAGCCGACACCGATGCCTGAGCCACATGGTGGTTGGAACCGATCGGAGCCGACACCGAAGTGGTCGATGCAGAATCAGCACCGATAGCCATCGGTGCCGAAGGCTTAGTTAAGCCAGAATCTGCTCCAGCCGGAGCCAATCTCGACTCAGAACGAGTCTGAGCCGAGGCCGCAGGCTTTGACACAGAAGCCTGGGCCTTGGAAGACTTGGCAGTCTTGGATGGAGCCGACTTAGCCGGAGAGCCCTCCGGCTTAAGAAGGCCCCTAAGTATTAATTTATTTCTTCTTTCCTGCAGGACTCTCTGGCTGAAAGAATGACAAATAGCACAGGAGTCCTGCAGGTGAAGAGGCCCCAGGCAATACAGGCAAGAAGTGTGACCGTCTGTCAGAGACATCTTCTGACAGCACGAGTCACACTTCTTAAAACCTGAGACCCTTTCTTTTGACATGGTGCAACACAACACACACACACACCAGTCAAAGAATTTAAATTTAATATACCAAAAAGGTATACTAGAAACACACACCCACACACCCTAACAGGGGGGGGATGGGATGGGTAAAGTTTGACTAAAAAAATAAGAATAGACAGGGAATTTTCTGTCAGAAAATATTTAAAACTAAATAAAAACTAACAATAAAGGGTTTTTAAGTTAAAAGGGGCTAAAATAGCGAATTAGCAAATCACTTACCAGGAGCTGGTAAAAGGAGGACCTCATAAGCGAAGCGGCAAACGAGATCTGGGTACTTACCGCCTTGCATCATGGGATATGGGGCTGCCTCGAGCTGGTAAAAGTGACTCTCGAGCTTAGCAAGTGCCGAGTCGGAGCCGAGGGATCGGCTCCGAACCCATCAAGCAAGAATGAAGGTGAGATTGACAACTTAACATTGTGTTATTAAAATGTAATACTGCCTCTTCTAGTGGGAGAAACTTAAGGGATGCCCAGTTATATGATTTGAGTTCTGTCTGGAATTTTATGAGGTCAAAGTGTTGCCTGTTTCTAACAGATCTATACATGGGCTGATTCGAGTAGGTTATCTTGTTTTTCTTTAGGTAGGTGATGAGGTGATCACTGAGGTCATTTGGTAGGGTCTCTGATACATAGTTATGATTTTGACTGTTTATAAGGATCCAGTCTAGGATGCTCTCTTTTTGTTTGCTGTTACCTATCCTGGTTGAGGAAGTTATTGTCTGTTGGAATCCGTGGAGATTTATTGCTGTGGAATTTAACTCTGAGGAACAGAGATGCCAGTCTAGGTTTACATCTCCTATGATAATGGTTTCTTGAGGATAGTTGTTTGATAGCCAGCTTAGAAGGTTCTCAATTGTTTCGGTGTTTTTCCCAGGGGGGATATAGGTAACTATTAGATTATTTTTTTTGTCCCTGTTTAGTTCTATTTTTAGTGCTAGTATTTCTGCATTAGAGATCTGGGGTGGCTGTATGGGGTTGATAGTGACATTTAGCATGGCTTTGTAGAGCACAGCAATACCCCCACCCTTTTTGTTTAGTCGATCGGCTCTGTGTAAGTTGTAGCCAGGTGGCATGATCTCATTATCTTTGGTCCCTGGTTTTAGCCAGGTTTCAGTTAAGCACATTATTTCTGGGAGGTACATTCCTATTAGGGCATGTAAGTTATGTATCTTTTTATTTAGACTTCTTATATTTAAGTGGTATATTTGGAGGGAGTTGGATGTGTTCCAGGAAGGAGGTGGGTTGTTTAAGCTTGGTAAGGACATGGGGCCTGGATTGGGGTGTATGTCCCCATCTATAGTTATATTCTTTCTTAGAAAGTCTAATATTCTCATAAGTTTAAGTAGAAGTTTATGTTCATGTTTGGATTTTGGGTGCTTTGATTTGACTCTATACAGGTGGTGATGTTTTGTCAGTGGGGATTGATTTGTTATATTGACAGGACCCTGTGTGTCATTTCTCAGCAGTGGAGAGATGGTAGTTTGGTATCTGGGGTAATGGTAGCCTGCATAAGGCTGGTCTTCATATTTAGTTAGTAGGTATAGTGCTGTACACAATGGTAAGGTAAGTATTATTATTATTTTTTTAGCATAGTTCTGATTATAGAGGGAGTGGTAGATTTTTTTCCTTTGGGGTAGTGGCGCTTTTGTGTGCAAGAGGATATCTAGAGGGTTGGATATAAGACGTAGTAGGAGGAGTGGGTGGAGTCTTGGAAATGATTTTGTGTGGCTAGACAGAGGAAGGGGTGTGGTGATATAGGTATAAATGCAGATGTACTGGGGGCGGGTGGGATATGGGGGCAGGGTGGCGAGCGGAGCGGGATTTTTACCCAACACCGGACTAAGGCACCAGAGAAGAGGTAGGAAAATAATATAACTTATGTTATCAGTGAATATACAACACACTAAATTATTCTTACGTGTAAGTATTAGTTCTGGGAAAGTTAGAAAATTGTAGTTTTGAAGGGGTAGCTTACTGCCATGTACCAAACCCAGTACGCTAATCTTAGGAATATTTGTTTAGACTATATTCAGTGTTTTGTTAAAAACAGTGGTATTAACCTTATAGTTCTGTTACAATTGTTGTCCTGCTGGTGGGTACAGCTTAACTGTGCCTGCCTTTTAGTACAGCGACAAATCTTGGGAGAGGGTCTTGATAATTTCTAGCGCCTTTGGGGCAGGGTGGTCAGTACCTAGAAAGGAGATACAACATATATATATAAAGCTAGGTTAGAAGTCTAGAATTTACTAATTCTTTGCTACTTCAAATTTGAAGTACTTAATTGAAACTAGCATATGAGTTTAACAATCTGTTGTTCAAACAAGTAGTCGCTAATGAAAAACAGTGCAGGAACGTGGTATCAACCCTTGTTATATCATCATAGCTCTTTTCCACAGTAATACTCCCTTATTGCGGGGTAAAACTGTCCATTTACAATTAAACAGCTCTATTTCCGTTCACAAATACACATAACAGATGCTATCGAACAGTAAAATAACCAGGTAACAAGTATAACATTTAGCGGACGCCAAGTATAGCAGTAGTTTAACAAACAAACTAGTAAAATACGCCTCACAAAGAGTCTTTTGCGCTCCGCGTTAGAGCTTACATGTGCTATTGCACTTAGCTAACTATGGTAACTGAGCTTAGTCTACCACGCTGCAGTGGTTACAAAACAGTAGCGTAACAGCTATAAAATCATTGTTTGGGCGCCAAATGGTATCTTCAGATATATACAGTAAAGAACGCTATGAAGTACTTTATTAATACAGCAAATCCACCGCTATCAGGCTGAGTTAGCTCGTTTATACTAGTAAAATAGTTTTCAGTCCTTTAGATTGCCTCTGGGAGATATTTACAGAAATAAGCATAGACAGAATAAAAAATGCTGTAGGTACATACCCCGTTTGACTACCGTTCCCAACACCAGACTAAGGCACCAGAGAAGAGGTAGGAAAATAGTATAACTTATGTTATCAGTGAATATACAACACACTAAATTATTCTTATGTGTAAGTATTAGTTCTGGGAAAGTTAGAAAATTGTAGTTTTGAAGGGGTAGCTTACTGCCATGTACCAAACCCAGTACGCTAATCTTAGGAATATTTGTTTAGACTATATTCAGTGTTTTGTTAAAAACAGTGGTATTAACCTTATAGTTCTGTTACAATTGTTGTCCTGCTGGTGGGTACAGCTTAACTGTGCCTGCCTTTTAGTACAGCGACAAATCTTGGGAGAGGGTCTTGATAATTTCTAGCGCCTTTGGGGCAGGGTGGTCAGTACCTAGAAAGGAGATACAACATATATATATAAAGCTAGGTTAGAAGTCTAGAATTTACTAATTCTTTGCTACTCCAAATTTGAAGTACTTAATTGAAACTAGCATATGAGTTTAACAATCTGTTGTTCAAACAAGTAGTCGCTAATGAAAAACAGTGCAGGAACGTGGTATCAACCCTTGTTATATCATCATAGCTCTTTTCCACAGTAATACTCCCTTATTGCGGGGTAAAACTGTCCATTTACAATTAAACAGCTCTATTTCCATTCACAAATACACATAACAGACGCTATCGAACAGTAAAATAACCAGGTAACAAGTATAACATTTAGCGGACGCCAAGTATAGCAGTAGTTTAACAAACAAACTAGTAAAATACGCCTCACAAAGAGTCTTTTGCGCTCCGCGTTAGAGCTTACATGTGCTATTGCACTTAGCTAACTATGGTAACTGAGCTTAGTCTACCACGCTGCAGTGGTTACAAAACAGTAGCGTAACAGCTATAAAATCATTGTTTGGGTGCCAAATGGTATCTTCAGATATATACAGTAAAGAACGCTATGAAGTACTTTATTAATACAGCAAATCCACCGCTATCAGGCTGAGTTAGCTCGTTTATACTAGTAAAATAGTTTTCAGTCCTTTAGATTGCCTCTGGGAGATATTTACAGAAATAAGCATAGACAGAATAAAAAATGCTGTAGGTACATACCCCGTTTGACTACCATTCCCAACACCAGACTAAGGCACCAGAGAAGAGGTAGGAAAATAATATAACTTATGTTATCAGTGAATATACAACACACTAAATTATTCTTATGTGTAAGTATTAGTTCTGGGAAAGTTAGAAAATTGTAGTTTTCAAGGGGTAGCTTACTGCCATGTACCAAACCCAGTACGCTAATCTTAGGAATATTTGTTTAGACTATATTCATTGTTTTGTTAAAAACAGTGGTATTAACCTTATAGTTCTGTTACAATTGTTGTCCTGCTGGTGGGTACAGCTTAACTGTGCCTGCCTTTTAGTACAGCGACAAATCTTGGGAGAGGGTCTTGATAATTTCTAGCGCCTTTGGGGCAGGGTGGTCAGTACCTAGAAAGGAGATACAACATATATATATAAAGCTAGGTTAGAAGTCTAGAATTTACTAATTCTTTGCTACTCCAAATTTGAAGTACTTAATTGAAACTAGCATATGAGTTTAACAATCTGTTGTTCAAACAAGTAGTCGCTAATGAAAAACAGTGCAGGAACGTGGTATCAACCCTTGTTATATCATCATAGCACTTTTCCACAGTAATACTCCCTTATTGCGGGGTAAAACTGTCCATTTACAATTAAACAGCTCTATTTCCGTTCACAAATACACATAACAGACGCTATTGAACAGTAAAATAACCAGGTAACAAGTATAACATTTAGCGGACGCCAAGTATAGCAGTAGTTTAACAAACAAACTAGTAAAATACGCCTCACAAAGAGTCTTTTGCGCTCCGCGTTAGAGCTTACATGTGCTATTACACTTAGCTAACTATGGTAACTGAGCTTAGTCTACCACGCTGCAGTGGTTACAAAACAGTAGCGTAACAGCTATAAAATCAGGAGTTCCCGGAAAATGGTCCTATCAAAGCCTGCTCTGGATCTAGAAAGGGCATCCAGCTTGTAGCACTTCATAAAGGTATGCACAGCTGACCAAATTGCTGCTTCTAGAATATTTCTATAGTGCATGCCTTTATTTTATTTATTTTATTTTATTTTACATTTGTTTACCGGGTTAGTCTGACTGGATACATGTCCCTTTTCAGCAGAGACCCAGGGAGAAAAGCTCCACAATTAAATAAAACAAACAATACATAGTCTAAGATCAGAAACATTCAAAATACAGATAGATTGAATACAAGTATATTCTATTAAATTCCACAATTACAATGTTGAGTAGATACCCAAATATTTAGATAGGTTGAGAAGTAAAGAGGTTTGCACTTTTAAGCACAAGGTAGAAGGCTATATCTACATAGACAAGTCGAATCTATGGTAATAGGAGAGGGCAGTCAAAGAGAAGAGGACGTGTATAGAGAATAAGTTTAAGTGAAACCAGTGAGATTTGGGTGAGGAAGTCCTATAGATAATAAAGAGTGGGTTGTAGGGAGCTATAGGGTTAGTCAGGATTGTCACAAGGGCATAGCCAGTGTGCCTTAAGAAATGACTTGAGACTAGTTTTAAAATGGCTGAGTGAGGTTGTTAGTCTAAGGTTATTGGGAAGGGAATTCCATAGCCTTCCAATAGAATTGGCATAGAGAGCATCACCTCCCAAGTTATTTGATTTCATGGTTTGTACCAGGACACTGTTAGAAGATTGGAGGCAGTTAAGGTTGGAGTAAGGGGTCAGGAGTTTGTTCAGAGAGGGGGTTTTTTCTGGTTCCTTAATTATTTTAAATGCGTCCATAAGTTGGTTAAATTTTAGTAGATTAGGTAATTCTAACCATTCAAGCTTCTTTAGGTTGAGACAGTGATGAGTACGGTAGGGAGACCCAGTCACAAATTTAGCGATATGGTTATAAGCAACTGAGAGTTTGTTGAGCTCATTTTTATTGAGGAAGGATAGGACCGGGGAAGCATACAGCAGAGTGGAAAGAAGGTGAGTTCGCGCTATAGTTAATTTGGTATAAGGAGTTAGAAAGTTCTTAATTCTGTACATAGAACCTAGTTTCTTATTAACTGTCTTAATAGTTTGAGTAATGTGAACATCAAATTTAAGCTTGTGATCAATAGTAACACCTAGTAGTTTAGTGTTGGTGACAGGTTCAATGATGGTGCCATTAATGGATTGAACATGAAAGATCTTATTATTAGAATGAGGCGGGTATTGGCCTGAGGGGATTCCAGCAGTGGGGAAGATTAGAAGTAGCTTAGTTTTTATGGGATTCAGTATGAGTTTCCGCTCCGAAAACCATTTTTCCACTGCCGCGAAGCAGTGTTGGGTGGCTATTTGGAGATTATGGAGGGAGACATCAGAACAAATCAGAGTGGAGTTATCTGCATATTGGATGCAGGTGGCTTTGAGGATGACTGAGTGGAGGTCGTTTATGAATACAGAGAAGAGAAGGGGACCAAGTATAGAGCCCTGGGGAACTCCTATGGTATTTGGTAGCAAGAGGGATAGTTTGCTTTGCCACTGGACAGCTTGTTGTCTACCAGAAAGGTAAGCATCAAACCACCGTAGGGCTAGGTTATCAAGGTGAAGGGATTTAAGGGTGTGGAGCAATAGTTGGTGATTGACCATGTCAAAGGCTTTTGACAAGTCAAGAAAGAGAGCAGAAGTTATAAATTTGTTGTTCCGATTGTTATTTACTGAATCCACATAGGAAAGGAGGGCAGTGGTAGTGCTATGATGGGGGCGAAACCCATGTTGGGTTTTAGAGAGAAGATTGTTAAGGGTGAGGTAGTGTAGGAGTTGCTTGTGAGCACACCTTTCCATAATTTTTGCTATGGGTGACAAAATTGCTATAGGTCTATAGTTCGAAGTTTCCGTAGAGCGGCCTCCTTTGTAAAGTGGGATGACATATGATATTTTCCAGATTGAGGGGATGGTGGTCTCTGTAATGGTTCTATTAATCAGGATTGAGATGGGATATGCTATAACATCAGCTGCTAATTGTAGGTATTCGGCTGGGAGACGATCAGCAGATAGGGTGGATGGTTTGAGTTTCTTTAATAGAGTTCTAATATAGGAGGTGGCTATAGGTTGAAGACTAAAGGCAGGTAGATTTTTGCCAATAGGACTGGCTAAGGAGGTGGAAGTAGTAGGTAACTGACTGGCTAGTGCCTGAACGGTCTCAGTGAAGAAAGAGTTAAATGAGTTAGCTATTACTTCAGGATCTTTACCTATAAGTTTTTCAGGGGTAGGGGTAGTTGATTTCCCAGAATAATGAAGGTTATTAAAACATGCCCAAAACTTCTTTGGGTTATTTTGGTGTTTGTCTTGGAGATGACAGAAGTAATTCTTTTTATCCCGGGTAGTATCTGTTTTTGTAGAATTTCTGAGCTGCTGAAATTTGATACGATCTAGGGGTTCTTTGGTGGTACGCCATTTTAAAAAAAAAAAAAAAAACACCAAAGCCAGCACGAAAAGTTCCAAGTCAAATTATTTATTGGAAATAAGCTAGTGCAACAAATGCACTAAAATAGCTGCTCGATCCTCATACTAGTTTCGGAATAAGACCTTCTTCAGTGAGGAAGAAAAACAAAATAGCAGCTCACAGATAGGCAAGGATGCTTATAAGAGATGCAGGACCAATCAAAAATTAAAGCACATAATATATGTGCATATGTAATGGGCAACCAAAAAAATTTTTTGATGCATCTTGATAAATAGACAGTTTCATTCAAATGTCAATAAATATGTATATTCAGTATAATGCACAAATAATGGGGACATTGTCAATTATCTTACATATAGGTAAAAAAGTTTCAAAACAGTGTCCTATTGGTAAACAGTATATGTAATGTAATACCTAAACTCAAAAAGGCATGCAATCAATGACAAATCAGTGAGTTGTCAATCTCAAATATAATGACCTGTATACAGTAATCTATCATACTTATAGCACACATATAATATATAGTTGGATAGACCACAAAAAAATTATATTATTGTCAATAGACTTCAAATTATAGGGCCATAATTGAAATATGAAATAATCAGGTGTTATATGCCTGATCAATATGTATCCAAAATATACAATTAGGTCTGATACTAAATTTGATTTCAGCATCTGGAATGAAGTACAAACAATAATGGTGTGTATAATCTTCACAGTTGTTATTGAAATGTCATGCATCACAACAAAAGATGGAATGGTATCTAAATCAATTGGTGGTCTTGTAATCATAAAAATGACCATCCAACAGGTGTATACATGTAATAACAATGTAATACCCTTTCTTAATAGATTACCAAAAAAACACAAATTTGTGTATATCAACTATGAGTATTCTTATTAACCCAGATGTTCATTGAGGCCAGGTGGAAATAGTGCTCCTAAATGGATAGTCCAATATTTTTCTTTGTGGCTGAGTATGCTTTGCCAGCCCAATTGGTTATGTCTGTTTCCCATAACCTTGTCAATGATCATGAACATAAAATTCGCTGTTGTATGTTTGGTGGTGTGTTGGTATAAAGCATTAGTGTTTTTTTTGTTACGTATTTCACTTCTATGTTCACTAATCCTGGTTCTAAGTGGGCGAGAAGTTTTGCCCACATAGAATGCATTACAGTGACATGTAGCTAAATAAATCACCCAGGTAGATGAACAATTGCCAAATGTGCATACATCATAAACTCTACTCGTGTTGGCACTAGTAAATTGTTTAAGCTTGTTTACCTGACAACATGAACTGCAATGACCACAAGGAAATGTGCCTAACAGTTCATCCCCAGAAATGGTAAGTTGTTTATACTGGGCACCACCACTCTCTTTGTGTTTGAAATGTGAGAGCAGTGTGCTCAGAGTTTTGCCTTTCCTGTAGGTAATGGAATTAGAAGTTATGTACTCACCATAACGTTCCATCTGAGTAGGTGACTTCATTCGGATGCAACCTGTGGGTATCGGATCCGATCTCGGATCCGAGCCGGCAATTCAAAAGCTTAGGCTCCGAGCTCCTAGCTCCTCCCTCTTACCCATAACCCCTTGCCAAGCCCTGACTGACCTCAGATTGAGTTTGCCTCAAATACTGACCACAGTATACTAAAACAGCATAAATACTCGCTCTATAAAGGTCAGGGGGATGGAGGGGGGGATGGTTGCATCCGAATGAAGTCACCTACTCAGATGGAACGTTATGGTGAGTACATAACTTCTAAATCTGAAGTAGGAAGACTTCATTCGTCTGCAACCTGTGGGACAGAGTCCCTAGCTACCTGAATCTTGGGCCATCATGGAAGGATGTTCGAGCACCGCTGAGCCAAAGGATGCTCTTCCTCTAGAAACAACATCCACCTTGTAATGAGAAATAAAAGTATGAGGCGAGGCCCAAGTAGCTGCCGCACAGATATCATCCAACGAAACACGGGACTTAAAGGCTGGCGTAGAAACTGCCCTAGTAGAATGAGCCGTAACCCTCTGAGGAGCAGGTCTGCCTGAAGTGTCATATGCCTGCAATATGCAATTAGCAATCCATTTAGACAGAGTGACTTTAGACACTGCTTTACCCAGAGCAAATTTAGCAAAGGAGACGAACAGCTGATCTGATTTCCTGTGGCCAGCTGTCCTGCTAATATCAAAACGTAAGTGTCTATGAACATCCAATGAATGCAATTTGTATTCCCCTTTGTTTGAATACTTGGGAAAAAGACAGGCAAATTGATTGACTGGTTAATATTGGATTCAGAAGAGACCTTCGGAAGAAAAGATGGATTGGTCCTGAGGCACACCCTATCAGGGAAGAAAGAAAGGTAAGGCGGTTTGACACAAAGAGCCTGAAGCTCAGACACCCTTCTGGCTGAAGTGATAGCTACCAGAAAGACAGTCTTCCAGGAAAGGAATTTTAAATCAGCAGAAGCTGCAGGCTCGAAGGGAGGAGCAGTAAGGGCCTGCAGGACTAAAGACAAATCCCAAGGCGGTACAACCTCCTTGACTGGAGGTCTTAATAAAAAAACTCCCTTGAGAAAGTATTTGCATAATTTCGCTGTCATAAGGGGAGCTGTGTCCTGTCCAATATGATAATGCGATATAGCCGCCAATTGTACTTTAATCGTGGAAGAACTGGCCCCTTGATGAAAGAGGTCTGTTAGAAATTCTAGCACCGCAGAGATAGGTGCTGAAAGGAATCCACTGTTCTCTGCCCTGCCCATATAGAGAACCTCTTCCATTTACTCCGATAAACCTGTCTGGTAGAAGGTTTATGAGCAGCCACCAAAATTGCTTTGACCGGTGAAGAGATACCGGGAGTCCTAATTAAGGTTGGAATTGGAGCAGCCAAGCTGTCAACTTCAGGGTCCGCAGATTGGGAACTGGCATTCCCAGAGGGTGAGAGATGAGATCCGAAATTGGATCCAGAATCCATGGTGGATTGATTTTGTGAGACCATACAAGGGAACCAAGGTTGTCGAGGCCAGAATGGGGCAATGAGAATCATTCTGCTCCCCAAACTGTTGGCTTTCTGCAGAAACCTCTGCATCAGAGGAAGTGGAGGGTAGGCATAAAGGAGACCGGGAGGCCAAACATGCACCAGAGCATCCCTCGGGAACTCCCCTGGTGGGGGAAGTAGAGCGAAGAAATTGTCGCATTTGGCGTTTGAGGGAGAAGCAAAAAGATCGCAACAGGGTTGCCCCCAAACGGCAAAAATCTTCTTCGCTACTTGAAGGTTTAGGGACCACTCGTGTGGAGAAAGGATGGTGCGACTGAGCTTGTCCGCAAGGATGTTGGACTTTCCCGGAATGTGCGTTGCTATCAGAAAGCGTTTGGTGGAAATTGCCCATTCCCAGACTCTCATGGCCTCTCGACAAAGGGGATAAGACCTGGTTCCTCCTGCTTGTTGATATACCAGACTAGGGACATGTTGTCTGTCTGAATCGCAATAGTCCCTGTAGGAAGAGCGTGGTGAAGTGCTTGCAACGCTAGGAGCACCGCCCTCATTTCCAGGACATTTATATGCAATGATGTCTCTGTGGGATTCCACATGCCTTGGACAATCTTTCCGCAGAATGCCCCCACCCGAGGCAAGAAGCGTCCGTGGTCACTGTGGCTCGGGAAATGCAGCTAAAAGGGTCTTCCTGCTAGGGGCTCCGGAGAAAGGAGCCACCACAGAAGGGAGTCCTGCACGCTCTGCTGACCGCAATCGGGGCGTTTAGAGACGAACAAAGAGGAGACCACTGAACTTGAAGGGTCCATTGAAGGACCCGCATGCGTAAGCGGGCATGAATTAGAAGCGGGATAGCTGCCGCCATAGAACCTAGGGCCCTCACACCCGAAGCTGCAGTTGGTGACGGTTGAAGGATTGCTGTCACATGACACCTCAGGCTGACGATACGGTCTGGGGTGAGGAAGGCTCGCATTGATCTGGTGTCTAGTCTTCCTCCTATGAAATCTATAATTTGAGTTGGATTCAGGAAAGATTTCTCCCAGTTGATCGTTATGCCCAGCCTTGGTGCTAGTTGAAGGAAGTAATCCCTGGCTGAGCACAGAAGATGCCTTGATGATGCAGTCAGAAGCCAGTCGTCCAGGTACGGAAAGACCTGTAATCCCTGGAGCCTCAGGTGAGCCGCTACCACCGCTAACACCTTGGTAAACACCCTGGGGGCTGAGGTGAGACCAAAGGGGAGGACCCTGAACTGATAGTGGCTGGCTCCCAGCCGGAAGCGAAGAAACCTCCTGGATCGTCTGTCCATCCGAATGTGGTAGTACGCATCCTTGAGGTCTATGGAACACATCCAGTCATTCTCCCTCAAAAGGGGGAGTATAGATTGCAGGGTGACCATCCGGAACTTTTGCTTGGTTACTGACAGGTTCAACAGGGAAAGGTCTAAAATTGGTCTTAAGTCCCCCGTCTTCTTTGGCACCAAAAAGAACCTGGAGTAAAACCCTAATCCGGCTTGATCTGGGGGGACGCGCTGGATGGCTCTTTTTCCTAGCAGCTGCTCGATTTCGAGAGCTGCCGCCTCCCTTTGGTCGGGTGGAACATCTGGGAGGCTGTGAGATTTGGGGATCTTGATTAGGGGTATTGAATATCCTCTGGATATGAGTCGAAGCACCCAACTGTCTGTTGTTATGGACTCCCAAGAAGTCAGGTGCATCGAAAACCGCCCCCCGACTGCCTCCAGAGATGGACAGCCGGGCAACCCTTCAGGGCTGCTGCGTGGGTCTCTCAGAGAAGGGTTCTCTGGACCCAAAATTGCCAGGAGCCCCCCTGCCTCTGGCACGACGACCTCCCGTCCTCCTCTGCCACGGAAGGACTGGTTATCCGAGCAGGTTGGGACTGCTGCGACTTCGGAACCACATCTTCTTCTGTCCCTTTTGGTTCTTAGAGAAGGACCTCTGGGGAGCTGAGAAGCGGACTCCGACGGCAGACAGCGTCTTCCGTCCTTTTAAGCTCTGGACAAGTGTCTCGAACAGTCTTGCCAAATAAGGCAGAACCATCGAAAGGGGCATTCGCGAAGGTCGCCTTAAAGGGCTCAGCAAAATCACAATGGCGGAGCCAGGCCTGTCGCCTCATGACAAGGCCTGCTCCGCTGGCTCTAGCGGCTCCCTCAGTAGCATGAGACAGCAGCCGCATAGATGTATTGGACACAGATCTTAGAGTGGCCATTCGGGTGGAATAAACCTGCTTATCCTCACTCGAGATGGACTCGGGGAGATGCAGCGTACTCTTTAATCAGATCTCGCTGCATCCTAATGACATGCCATGTAGTTCAGCTCTCAAGGAGAAGGTCGCTGAACTAAACACTCGCTTCCCAATTCGATCCATCGAACGGGACTCCTTGCCCGGAGGATGGACGGAGGGACTCTCCTGGGCCAATTCCCTCTTCGTGGCTGCAGCCATCATCATGGCATCTACTGGGGGACCCTTACTCCAGTGGGTGCGGTCTGATGGAGGAGAAAGAATGCGGTCCGGGCGTTTTGGGATAGGCTCAATGGTTTCCGGATCCTTCCACGCCCTGATAGATATAAGATCTACCAGGGGGTCAGCAGGAGGGGACACCCAAGAGGTAGAAGGGCCCGCCTCGAATGCCTCCAAGAACACAGACTCGTCCGAAGAAGCCTTGGGGGCAGACCACAAAGCCTTAATCACACACAACACTAACTATTTTTGTAACAAAAAAAGAGAATTTTAACAATTTTCCTGTCAGAAAACTACTTATCTCAAAACCACGCCAGGAGCTCAAGAATTCCGTTGCTTCTTGAAAAGCGGCAAACGAAATCTGAGGTCAGTCAGGGCTTGGCAAGGGGTTATGGGTAAGAGGGAGGAGCTAGGAGCTCGGAGCCTAAGCTTTTGAATTGCCGGCTCGGATCCGAGATCGGATCCGATACCCACAGGTTGCAGACGAATGAAGTCTTCCTACTTCAGATCATTTGTTTCCCAAAATCTGTCGTAAATGGTCATTGGCTAAAAGGATGTTCCAATTTTGATTCAGAATCTCCCTGACTATCTGATGGTTTCTACCATAAGTGGTTATAAATCTAATGGTGTCATCTCTCATGTATTGATCTTTGTTTTTATATTTTAATAATGAGTCTCTATGTTGTCTGTCAGTCCATATCCTGGCAGATTCTATGTCAAAACCGGAGTAACCTCTATCCAAAAATCTGTGTCTCAAATCATCTTTAGCACTATCATAATCAATTTGGGAGGAATTGATACGTTTCATTCTTAGAAATTGAGACTTGGGGATGTTGCGGATGGTGTGACGTGGGTGCATGCTAGAAGCATGAAGTAATGAGTTGAATTGTGGATATTTACGATGTGTTTTCGTATTCAAAGTGTGGTCTTCGTTACGATAAATCGTAACATCCAAAAAATCAATTTGTTCCTTATCAAAAGTGATGGAAAATTCAATTCCCCATATATTATTGTTTAAGTATTCCACAAATTCAAAAAGATATTCAGTGTCCGCATGCCACACCATCCAGCAATCATCCAAGTATCTCCTCCAGATGTCCATTTCAACAAGGTAAAGGTTGTGTAGAGGATTGTAAATCACATATTCTTCTAGATATGCCATGAAGAGATCAGCATATATGGGTGCAAAGGATGCACCCATAGCTGTACCTCTCAATTGCCAATAACATTCGCCTTGGAAATAAAAGACATTTTTATTGAGAACATGTTCACACATGCATATAAGCAGTGTATTGAACCCTGGTGGATATATTTCAGATTTTGTTAACCAAAATTCTAAAGCCTGTAGACCTCCCCAATGTGGTATGCTAGTGTAGAGAGATTTAACATCCAAAGTGCACATAATCCAATTTGGTTCTAGCTGGGTATCCTGAATAATATTCAAAAACTGTGTTGTGTCCTGAATTCTGGCTCTAACATATGTCAACAGAGGTTTCAAATATTGAGTTAGAAACTCAGACAATGGTTCTGTCAATGAGCCATGGCCAGAGACAATTGGTCTACCCGGGGGATGAATGATGGATTTGTGAATTTTCTGAAGCAAATAAAGAATTTGCTTAGAGGGATCCTTGACCTGAAGATGTTGAAGGGTCTTGGGACTGATAATGCCCTCACCCATGGCCAAGGTAAGAAAGGTATCAATCTCTTCCTTAAATTTTTTGGTTGGGTCAATACCCATATGCTGATAACATTTAGTATCTGAAAGTTGTCGTAGACCTTCTTGGATATAGTCCTGCATATTTTGGATGACCACAGCACCACCCTTATCAGCTTGTAAAATGGCAATGTTTCGGTTGTTTCTAAGTTCCATAAGTGCCTGTTTCTCTTCTACTGTCATGTTGTCTGGCGCAATGTTACATTCTAAGTGAGGAAAGTGTAGATCTTTGAGCACTGCTTGTTGGAAAATACCAACATTCTTATTCATAGGTGGCTGAAATGTGGATTTTTTGAAAGTGAACTCAGAAGATCTTTGAGATGTACTAGTGTCCTGTTCAGAAAAAAATATCTTAAGGTTAAGTTTCCTACAGTATTCCATAACATCCAAAGAAGTGAGATAATGATCAGAAAAAAAGCTTGGAACAAAACCCAAACCTTTATTCAAAATATTATGTTGTGCATCAGTGAGTACAACATCTGACAAGTTTAAGACATTTTCAAAAGGTGTATTCATTATTTCAGTAAAGCTTGGATCAGACCTGGCATGGATTCTGTTCTTAGTTCTATGGGTGTGTTTCCTCCCCCCTCTGGATTTCCTACCCTGTCTAAAGGGAGATGCTGAAATCAAATTTAGTATCAGACCTAATTGTATATTTTGGATACATATTGATCAGGCATATAACACCTGATTATTTCATATTTCAATTCTGGCCCTATTATTTGAAGTCTATTGACAATAATATAATTTTTTTGTGGTCTATCCAACTATATATTATATGTGTGCTATAAGTATGATAGATTACTGTATACAGGTCATTATATTTGAGATTGACAACTCACTGATTTGTCATTGATTGTGTGCCTTTTTGAGTTTAGGTATTACATTACATATACTGTTTACCAATAGGACACTGTTTTGAAACTTTTTTACCTATATGTAAGATAATTGACAATGTCCCCTTTATTTGTGCATTATACTGAATATACATATT
Organism: Protopterus annectens; assembly: GCF_019279795.1. NCBI lineage: Eukaryota > Metazoa > Chordata > Ceratodontiformes > Protopteridae > Protopterus > Protopterus annectens. The sequence goes on along the minus strand of NC_056733.1, from coordinate 843,246,223 downwards.
TATTGACATTTGAATGAAACTGTCTGTTTATCAAGATGCATCAAAAAATTTTTTTGGTTGCCCATTACATATGCACATATATTATGTGCTTTAATTTTTGATTGGTCCTGCATCTCTTATAAGCATCCTTGCCTATCTGTGAGCTGCTATTTTGTTTTTCTTCATCACTGAAGAAGGTCTTATTCCGAAACTAGTATGAGGATCGAGCAGCTATTTTAGTGCATTTGTTGCACTAGCTTATTTCCAATAAATAATTTGACTTGGAACTTTTCGTGCTGGCTTTGGTGTTTTTTTCAAGTTGGGTTGGCCGTGCACAGCCGTACTTGCGAGGTAGAGTGTTTTCTAGTTTGGTACGCCATTTTAACCAGGCCTGGTCTCTGAGCTTAATTTTAGATCTGGTGTCTTTAGTTAGCCAAGGTGAAGTTTGGACTTTGGCTCTGATGGATCGGTTGGGTGCATGAGAGTCCAGTATATTTAGGAATGTATCATTAAAGTATGTAACACTCTCATCAATGGGGAGTGTTTTTAGCATGGACCAGTTACAGGATTTAAGTTCTGCTAGGAATTGTTCAAGAACAAATTTCTTCTTGTTTCTAACTACTTTATATATGGGAAGGTTTGTTCGCATCAATTTATGCTTTATGATGAAGGTGGTAAGGTGGTCACTAAGATCATTGGGGAGGGTACCCGTGGTATAATTAGGTGTGTCTTTATTTGTAAGAATCCAGTCGATAATACTTTCTTTTTGTTGAGAGTTACCTATTCTTGTGGGAGATATTATATTTTGGGAGAAACCATATAGGTTGATGGGCAGGGGATTCATCTGGTCAGAATATTGGGACCAGTCAAGGTTAAAGTCTCCTGGGACAATTGTTTCCTGGGGGTAGTTTGAGGTAAGCCAGCTTAGTGTGAGCTCCACGGTTTCTAAATTTTTCCCTGGTGGGATATAGACTACAATTAGATTGATACACTTTTGGTTATTTAGGCATATTTTTAGGGCAATTAGTTCGATATTAGAGACCTTGGGGGGTTGTGTTGGGTTCATAATGATATTCAGTGTATTTCTAAACATTACTGCTATACCGCCACCTTTTTTTTTCTCTCGATCAGCCCTAAGTATATTGTAGCTAGGTGGAAGAATTTCTTCATCCTTAGTGGATGGTTTGAGCCATGTTTCAGATAGACACATGATGTCTGGGAGATGTGTGGCTATCATAGCGTGTAGATTATGTATCTTGTTATTTATACTTCTTAGGTTAAGATGGAAGATGAGGAGAGAGCTAGAGGATCTATGAGTTAACATAGGGGTGACGGGGTCTAAGACTGTGGATGGGCCTAGTGGAATACACCATTACCTTGCCTGGATTTGACTTGCTGTGGTTGGTGTAACAAAAAAATAATACCTGAGGACAACCTTAGAGACAGGTTGAACCTTATTCGCCCCAGTGTAGTAAATAAATAGCCTTCCTGCTTTCCTACTGGGCTTCATTCTATCAATGTAGCACCTAAGCTGCTACTGCACATCCAAGGTATGACTTATCCTTTCTCCCTTGTCATTAGGTTTTGAGAAGAACACAGGGAGGCTGATAGCTCAAATTAAGAGAAAATTCTCAGACTACTTTCAGCATGAAAGAGGGTTTAATATGTAACACAATGCTATCCCTGTGCAAAATAACATAAGGTTGTCCCACAGTGAGCACTTGCAGCATGGAAACTTACCTTGCAGATGTCAGAGCAATAAGCAAAATGGGTTTCTACATTAAGAGCTTCAGATAAGCTTAAGCAACAGGTTCTAAGGTCAGTTTTTCCAGGACGTAATTGAGATACCATGAAGGAGGAATTCGTTTGCAAGGGTTTCTGATATTCAATACTCTTTTCATGAACTGTTTTACCAAAAGGAAAGAAGAAAAAGGTGGATCCATTGGCAGACAAGCAGAAATGGCTGCTAAATTCACCTTAATGGATGTATACAATAAGGAATTATGAAGTAGCTCACACAAATGTTTCAAGATCAGAGGGATATTAGCCTCAAAGGACCCTTTGTTCATGTTTAGGTACCATGTAGAAAACCTCATCCATTTATAAACATAGGCATATCTCTCAACATTTTACAGCACAAAATCTGGACAAAGCCTAAAATGATGGGGGGGGGGGGGGCAAATAAGGACAGATATTAAATATTGCTCATACAAACCTAGAAAGTTGATAGAATAAGAGGTTTTGTATTAGCATGAATTTTCTGAAGGATATGGAGTCTTAAACTCAAATGTTTGTCAGTATGTAATTACTTGGAGGAACACACCAAACTATGAGGCAAAGATCTGGACATTCTGTGAAAATCTGTAGTTGAGAGGTATGAAAATAGGATTTTCTAGTAGCAGGTTTTCTGGCCTCCTTTAACATCTGCTTCATGCCCTCATGAAACAAGCATCTAAACCGAGTCAAGACTGAATTACCCAGCCGGTCAGTTGTAGTTGTTCCAAACTGGGGTGCACCTGTCACCCCTCAGACTGTGTAAGCACATTCAAAGTGTGAGGAAGTGTGTGGCAGAAGGGAGAACCAAGATTACCTGGGCCAATAGGGGTCACCACAATGATGTATGGCATATCTTTCTGAATCTTTAGAAGTATGGTGTGAATCAGCAGAAAGGGCAGAAATGCATACAGGAACATTCTCGACCGAGGGAATGAGAATGCATCTGTCTTCTAAGGATGACTGTAAGGACATCTGTAACAGAATTACTCCAGCTGTCTGTTTTGAAAGGAGGCAAACAGATGTATATGAGGCATTCCTCAGATCAGGACTAAATCCTGAAGCACCACTGCCTTGAGCTGCCACTCATGTGGGTCTGCCCAGAATCCAGTTAGTCTGAATGCCACAATGTTTTGCACTGATGGGATGAATGATGCATGAAGAGCCAGAGAATGCTGTAAAGCCAGCTCCAAGGCCAACTGGCACAGAGAGTGTGAACTTGTACCCCCACATCAGTTGAGGTACGACATCACTGTGATGTTGTCTGTAATCTGTAACCATAAGAAGAGGACCCGGAGTCCATAGATAGGGAAGAACTTTCAAGGCATGGATCTTCACCAACATTTCTTCAAAAACTGCTCTGCTTCCATGCATCCTTGGGCCTCCAAGTGGCTTGCACTTGCACTCCAACAGACACAGGCAGTGTCAGACAAATCTGTGTCTGGATAGACTGTGCCAGAAAAGGTGGGAAGAAGGGAAGACATGGGTCGATACTCAACTGTACTCTCCGCAACTGTAACTTTCATCTTAATAAGGGCAGCACCAGCAACTGGGATTATAAGGAATGTAGGTGGTGATTCCAACAATTTTGTACATACCATAGAATTTTCCTCATGTGGAGACAGGCCAGTGGTATCATGAGACTCGTGGATGCCATCAGTCTTAGAATATTTAGGAAATCTCTTTCAAAGGAGACATTCATTCTGAAGAATTCCTGAAATATCATCGAGTAGGACAGGACCATGTCTCTGGGGTGAAAGCCCATTCTTTTGTTGGTATCAATTAAGCACTCCAGGAAGATGAGTTTTTATGAGGCTGTCAGGCACAGCTTCCAAAGGTTCAACTTGAACTCAAGCTGGGAGAGTAAGGTCGAGACCTTCTGTGAAAAATGAGGGTCTGCCAGGCCAGCCAGATAGAATTTTATAAATAATTCTATGTCATTGTAAATATTAATATGATCCACAGGCTTGTGTAACAAATGTAAGAAAAAAAAAGTTATGTACTCACCATAACATTCCATCTAAGAAGCTGTACTTCATTTGTCTTCAACCTGTGCATTAGGGATCCATATCAGATCTACCATGGCTGCATTTCCAGCCTCTGATCCGAGCTCCAAGCTCCTCCCCTTATCCATAACGCCCCCTGTCTCCTTCCTCCCTTCAGATCGAGTTTGCTGGCAAAAAACATCACACATTCCCGAACTAAAAATACCTTGCCACAACTGGTAACCCAACAATCCTAAGCCCAAGTATGACTAAGGACATTCCTGATGTAACCATCTCCATATACGGTCAGTATTGCAGTGACATGGTAGGGAGAAGGGGGGGACAGTTTAAGACAAAGTACAACTACTCAGATGGAACTTTATGGTGAGTACATAACTTCTTTATCTGAAATAGTTGCCTTCATTTGATCTTTGACCTCCGGGACAGAGTCCCCAGCTACCAAACACCTGGTTGGCCCTCATGGAAGGATATTCTGGAGCACCGTAGAGCCAAAGGATGCCCTGTTCCTGGGCACAATATCCAATTTCTAATGTGAAATGAAGGTATGAGATGAGGACCAAGTAGCTTCATAACAGATATCATCCAGTGAAACCCTGAACCAGAAGGCAGCTAAAGAAGCCATTGACCGAGTCGAATGCACCTTTACCTTCCCCAGAGGGGAAATTCCCTTAGCAGAGTAGGCTTGGATAATACATTGCGAAATCCAGCGAGCAATTGTTACTTTGGAAATTGGTTTACCTAACAAAGGTTTGGTGTAAGAAACAAATAACTGATCTGACTTACGAAAGGTTTTCGTCCTGTGTAAGTAAAATCTCAATTGTCTATACACATCCAGCAGATGTAATTTGTATTCCCCCTTGTTTTGAAAATTAGGGAAAAAAATGGAAGATTGATTGTCTGACTGATATTCACTTCTGATGCATCTTTAGGAAGAAAGGACGGGTTGGTACATAAAGACACTCTATCTTTGTGAAAGATCATATAAGGGGCCTTCATGGATAAGTCTTGAAGTTCCGACACCCTCTTGGCAGAAATAATGGTGACTAAAAATGCAGTCTTCTAAGATAAAAACTGTAAATCTATAGGAGCTGCAGGTTCAAAAGGGGGGAAACTAAAGCCTGAAGTACCAAAGTAAGGTCCCACGGGGTGTAGGATCCTTCACCTGGGGTCCAAGAAGAAAGGTACCTTTAAGGAAGGTCTGACAAAGTTTAGAAGAAGCCAAGGATGACATGTTTTTCCCCACATGAAAGTTGGAAATAGCTACCAATTAGACTTTGACTGTGGAGAAACTGGCACCTTGCTGAAAAATTCCCGCCAATTGCAGACACAGAGGCAGTAAAAGGGTCTAATGCACATTGCGAAGCCTATATGGAAAAACACTTCCAACTTGCTACGATAAACCTTTCTAGTGGATGATAAGCCTGGAGTCCTAACTATCATGGGAACTGGAGCAGCCAAGCAGTGAGCTTCAGACTGTCCAGGTCTGGGTGTGGAATTCCTGAGGGATGAGAAATAAGATCTGGAACTGGATCCAACATTCATGGTGGAACTACTATATGAGACCATAGGGAGGGAAACCAAACTTGGCAAGGCCAGAATGGGGCAATGCGTATCACAGTTCTCCCCAGCCAGCGAGCTTTCTGAAGAAATTCAAAATGAGAGGATGTGGCAGATAAGCATACAGAAGACTGGGAGGCCAAGCATGGACCAGTGCATCTCTAGGGGCTTCCCCCTGAGGGGGGTTCAAAGCAAAAAACTCGCTGCATTTCGCATTGGAAGGAGATGCAAAAAGATCACAGCAAGGATGACGCCACTTTAGAAAGATCTGTTCCACCACTGATGGATTCAGAGACCACTCATAAGGCATCAGAATAGACCTGCTGAGCCTGTCCATGAGAATGTTGGACCGCCCCGGGATGTGCGTTGCCCCCAGAAAATGGCCAGCAGAGATCGCTCATTCCCACACTCTCATGGCTTCACGGCATAAGGGGTAAGATCTGATTCCCCCCTCTTTGTTGATGTACTAGACCACCAACATATTGTCTGTCTGAATTGCAATTGCCCCTAGAGTGAGATGGGCATGAAGTGCCTGCAATGCAAGAAGGACAGCCCTCATCTCTAGGACACTGATATGAAAGCTGGTCTCAGTTGGGGACCATGTGCCTTGGACCATCCTTCCTGAGCAATGCCCCCCCACCGTAGGACAGAGTAAAAGGGCATCCCCTGATTACATTGGGGGACTGAATCCACCACCAAAGAGTGTCCCTGCATACTTGGGAGATTTGAACTGGCTATGACAATGGCAGATCCAACATGGCCCACTGAAGAGCAAGCATTCACTGGAGAATCTGCATGTGAAGGTTCACTAAAGTTAATAGACTGATCATGGCCGCCATAGACCCCAGTGTTCTTAGTACTGTTTCTGCTGTCAGAGCTTGGGCTTGAAGAACGTATGGAACACGCAGTCTGAGACTGTATATCCTGTTTGGGGTGAGGAAAACTTTCATTTGGATCGTGTCCAACTGAGCCCCAATGAAGTCTAAGATTTGAAATGGGGCCAGTGATGACTTGTTGAGATTGATGGTGATGCCCAGTCGTTTCGCTAGCAGGAGGAAATGGTCCCTGACTTGGCAAAGTAGATGCTTGGAAGGGGCAGCGAAGAGCCAATCATCCAGTTAAGGGAAGAACTTAATACCCTGAAGCCTCAGGTGAGCCATTACTATTGCCATAACCTTGGTGAACACACTGGGGGCTGTAGTGAGACCAAAGGGAAGGCTCTGAACTGATAATGATTGGCTACTAGCAGGAAGTGGAGAAACTTCAGGCAGCACATGCCCATATTGATATGATAGTATGCATCTTGGAGGCTGATCGAGCACATGGATTAAAGAGTGACCATCTGGAATTTCATCTTGGTTATTGACAGGTTCAAGGTAGAAAGATCCAAAATGGGTCTTAGCTCCCCCATTTTCTTTGGCACTAAAAAGAACCTGGAATAAATGCCTGATCCGGACAGGTCTAGGGGGACAGACTGGATGACTCGTTTTCCTAGCAGCCTTTCTATTTCTATAGCTGCTTCCTCCCTTTGCATGGGTGGAACATCTGGGAGGTGCTTCAGTGGTCATGGTGGTTCACTGAATGGGATGGAATATCCTCTGGATATAATCTGCACCACCCAATGGTCTGTTGTTATGGGCTCCCATGCTGCTGGGTGAAGTGATAATTGACCCCTGACTGCCTCCAGGGATGAGGAGTCAAGCTGCCTGGGTTAGTCTGAGAAAGGTTCTCGGGACCCAAACTTTCTTGGAGCTCCACTGCCCCTAGGGCGGCATCTATCATAGCTCCCTCTGCCTCTGGGGGAAGGTGAGCCCTGAGTGTCCCAGGAAAATGCCTGAGACTTGCGGAATCACATGTTCTTCATTGCTTGCTGATTCCTTGAGAAGGATCTTTGAGGGGAGGAGAAGCAGATCCCAAAGGCAGACAGTGTCTTCCCATCCTTCTCACTCTGGACCAATGTCTCTTTGACTGACTTCACAAAAAGAGAAGAACCATCATAAGGGCAATTTGTAAAGAACGCCTTGAAGGCTTCCAAGAAGTGACAAAGCTACAGCCAGGCATGGTAGCTAATGGCAACACCAGTACTGGCCTCCCTAGTAGCTCCCTCCATGGCATGGGAGAGAAGACGCATGGATGTATTTGCCATAGAATTAAGAGTGGCCATCTGAGTGGAGAATTTGTTTTTCTCCTCTGTTGACCTGGACTTTGGGGTCAACTTAGCAATCTCCTTATCCAAGTCGCACTGCAGTTGAATGACGTGTGCCATGTAGTTCAGTGCTCTTTCAGAGAAGGTTGCTGAAGCAAACACCCACTTCCCAAAATGGTGCATCGTCCTTGACTCACGATCAAGAGGATGAACCATAGAGATCTCTTGCGCGAGCTCTTTCTTGGTTGTGGCTGCCACAACCATAGCCTCTATGGGGGATCCCTTATTTCAGTAAGCCTGTCTGAGGGGAACCAAGTACTTTGTCTGGGCGCTTAGGGATAGGCTCCATGGTATCAGGTACCTTCCATGCCCGAGATGTTATGAGGTCCACCAGAAGATCCGCGAGGTAGATGGGTCTGTGCAAAATGCCTCCAGGAACACTGATTTGTCTGAGGTTGTTTTTTGGGCAGACTACCACCCTCTGGTGGAGGGGGAACCTTCCCCTTCCTCCAAATCAGTGTCTTTGGTAAGGGACTCAAGTGAGGAGTCCAGGTGCCTCCTCTTATATGTTTGTTTGTGAGGAACCTCATCAGTGGGACTTTCTGGAGAGGACTTGCAAACTTCCTGCTGCTCCCTTGGGGGAGCTTCCTAAGGCAAAACGGGCACAGGCTTTCCTTGAGTTGATAAGATGGTCTGGAATGCACCCAAAACAGAGGGAGTCATGATGGAGTCCGAGGATGAGACTGTCAAGGGTCTCAATGACACAGAGAAAACCCTCTCCACCACATCAAAGGCTGAAGGGGAATGAACCTCCTGGGAAATACTGGCTGGAACTGTTCACGTCTGACCCAACAGAGGAATCAGAGCCAAGACTTCAGGAGCTGACATACCAAGGGAAGTATTGCACTCCAAAAGGGTCGGAGCCAACAGCAATCCCTCAGATCTGACCCCGAGACTATGGCTCTGAGAGCTCGGATCTGACCTGGTTGGATCTGACAGGCTCAAGTCAATGGCCAGCATCAAGGTAGCAGGTACCATCGGTGCTGACCCCCTGGCCCCAAGGGTCCTCAGATCTAGGGTATCCAAAACCACAGGTCAGATTGGAGAAGGAGTTATTGGCATAAAAAAGAACTGCAAGCTCCCCCCCTCCAGAGGCAGACTGTGCTGGCAAGACCCCCAACTGTATTTGGGTGTGGATAAATCTCCACATCATCTTGTCCCTCTCCGCTTCACTGAGACTCTAGGTGGAGTGGGAGGATAAAGCCACAGACACTGGTCAAGAATGCCGGTGAGGGAGAGACCTGATAGGTGACCTGGCCTGCGATTCCTCCAGCTCAGGGGAGAACCTTGAGGATTGAAGCCGGGGAGATCCAAGCCTAATTGGAGTCCTAACTTTGGCTAGCAGGCCAGCTGGGGCCGAGTGGTCTGGGGACTGCTTCTATGGCTTGTCTCTCTTGATCTTCTCCCCTTCCCCGGACCTCTTGGTGGGAATTTAAGTCCCAAAGGTTGGGGAAGAGGAAAAAGATACAGCTACTGTCCCTTAAGAGGGGGGAAGTAGTCCTTTTAGGATCAATTTGTCCCTCCTGTCCTTCAGTGCTCTGGGGTTGAATCCAGCACAGATTGGACAGGAGGTCTGAAGGTGAGCAGCACCCAGGCACACTGCACACAGAGTGTGGCCAACAGCTGGGGAAAGCTTATGGCCACACTTAGTGCACTTCCTGAATCCTAATTTAGGGGAATCAGGCATCCCTAAATAGGTCAGGCACACTCCCACATGCACACAAAAAAGACAGGCTGAAAATGAAAAGAGAGAGGGAAAAAGTTTTTTTTTGTTTTTTTTTTACCGACCACTGTCGTGGAAAGGGAAAGGATAGACGTGAGAGAGAGAAACTTTAAGAAAGGTAAAGAAAAGGGTCAGAATGATGAGAAAATAGCACTTACACAACCCACTATATGTCTAGAGCATGGACCATGCTGTTTGCTTTTCCAGCAGCAAACAAGATCTGAAGGGAGGAAGGAGACATGGGGCATTATGGGTAAGGGGAAGAGCTTGGACTTCAGATCAGATGCTGGAAATGTGGCCATGACAGATCTAATACGGATCCTTAACCCACAGGTTGAAGACCAAATTAAGTCAACTACTTCATATACTGTGTTATGTTATGAGCTTTAAAAATGTAACCACAGTGCACCCTGCTGGAAGAAAGCTGATGAATAAAGCATTTTATGAGTATTTTATCTCAAGGTATGAGACAGGATGTCTGGGCTGGGAAATTCTTTCTCTTGTTCTAAGACAAAGATAATTACTAGGTTTTACATGTAAAATGTCTTTTATTGTTGTGGCTTCCAGACAGCTGCAGATTACAAAAAGAAATGTTAAAATTTTAAGTTCTGTGAACTTGAGAAACTTAAGTAAAAGTGTCAAGAATGATGTAATCTGAAATGACTCAGCAGCAATGTATACTATCAATTTAAGACTTTCTCAGAAAGAAAGATTTAGCATTTTGTATTTGTCTTCAGAGTTGACAACAACTCACCAGCACTTTGCCTTGTACGTAGAATTTAGAACATAGTTTCTCTTAGAGACAGATAAGAACATAGCCAGATTAATATAGCTGTTTTTTATATTTATGTCAGAGTATCCTACTATATTGTTTTAAAGCATTTTCCTGTGGTTTCTGAACTATTAACACTGTGTTGAAATGATGAGTATTGTCTTGTGTTTTTATTATTTATTATTAAATATTTTTAAACCTTTCAACTGTGGCTGTTTTGTGTAGAGACAATTTAAGCTCTCAGAGTATTTGCATGCATTTGGTGATACTGTATAAGCCACTCCAATAGCCTTAGCCCTGGGTTACATTTACTATGTGCAGAACAGTAAGAGCACACAGTGGAATTTGTCACCCTTTGGGAAGGGCCTTATAGTAACTGATAAGTATGGGCCGAAGGGGGCATAGCTGGAGAACCTGTGCCAGCCTCCCCCCGGAATGTCTGTGTGTTTGTATATATTTCATATCTCAAAGTGTGTGTGTGTGTGTTTGTGTGTGTGTGTGTGTGTGTGTGTGTGTGTGTGTGTGTGTGTGTGTGTGTGTGTGTGTGTGTGTGTGTGTGTGTGTGTGTGTGTGTCAGCTACTTGGGCAGGGACATGAAGCACTGGTTGGACAGAGAGAATACTGGAGGTTTTGGCTTGACCAATTGGCTGAGATCTGTACCCTACAGCTGTACCACTGAGGAGTCTTATTAGGGATCTAGAGAGAAAGGGAGAAACCAACCCCAGACTGTGAACTCTGTGTGCTCTTAAGGGAAATTGTACTTTACTGTCTGTGTACTTGTTATCCTCCCAATGTGGACAGCCCTCAATGGTGCTAGTGGTGAGGATTGAGGCTCCTTAATTACTGGTAGTTAAACATTTTGAAAGCTAACCTGCTGTACTGCACCAACTTCTTTCCCTCAGATACTAGCCACTTGCCTAGTTTATCTTGAGGTACTGAGTTTAATAAAGACATAGTCTTTTTACTGGCAAGATCACTGGGGACACAGAAGCAGGGTCCCTGGACAAGGGGGCTTGAAGGCCAGGCATGGCCTAGCACACCCTGAATTTCTTAATTTCTTTTTTAGGCACAGGTTCATTTGCAGAGGTGAATTACAGACTTTCTTAAAAACATCCTCCAGTGCTGGGAACAATGGAGGGAAGGTCTCCACATCTGCGGCGTCATCTTTCCAAAGATCATATACCCTGCTGATCTCATGGACACCCAATGATCCCTCACAATTGAATATATCCCTAAATCTAGCCAGTACTTGGAAAAAAAAGAAAATATTTGTTTGGGTTTATGAACCTTTTCATACTCAAAGGAAACTGACTGGTCAGACTCTGACACTTCAAAAATCTCAGATTCCTTTCAAAATCAGGATTCTGGTGTGGTAGGACTGGAGCACTAGAATTACTCAAAAATACATAATGGATCTAGCCATAGCCAGCACTTCAGATGAAAACACAGTCCAAGACTGTTGCCCTGTAAAGTGGTGGGCCTTCTGTCTCTTTTTTGCATGCATTTCCCTACTAGATGAATTTTGTGTCACACATAGTCGTGGTACTACCACCATACTAGGGGACCAGGAGGCAAAAGAAGGTGAGTTGTCCAATAGTTTGCCTAGGCCTACTGCAGAGTCACAATCTGTAAGTTGAGGCATTCCAATTTACTTTAATGTTTTTTAGGTGCATAAGGGGTAGACAGTGGGAGCAGAGCCATATCTGAGTTCATCAAACTGGGGACAAAAATCTAGTTAGAGCAATTGCAAATAATGGCTGCATGGTCAACCAGTAAAAAAAATGAACAAATTCCACTATCCTCCCTCTAAAGAGCAATCTGAAGTCCATTGCTGCAGGGGGTACTATTATGAATACTGCACAGAATAAAATGATAGTAGTTTTAATAACACAGTTCCAAGCACAAAATACATACACAAAAGTACCCTAATTTTGCAAAAAAAAAAAAATAGTTTCAGTACAAATGAATGGATATAGCCTAAAACAGTATTGGACAATAATTAAATTATAAACTGAGGAAAATTTTCTGTCAGAAATGTTTACCATATAAAAATGGCACTAAAATCACAGTTTAAATGAAAATAATCATTTAAAATGATGTCATCCTGCTCAACCACCTCAAATAATCATAACCCTAAGGAAAAAAATGCAATATCAGCAAGTTTTCCTGACAAAACTTGCAAATGAAGCTTTTAATCAAAAGCATAGGAGTTTCTGTGCTAGTAAAAGAAAAACAGAAGCATATACAAAATTTCTAATCAGAAAAAAGTCAAAGCAGCAGAATACACAACTTGAGCATGGATAGAAAAAGCAGAGGGGGGAAATTAAAAAAAAAAACACTTCTTATCTGAGCTCAGCAGTTGAAGAGATCCAGTGTAAAGGGCATCCTTCCAAGATATATTTATTTGACTATGACAACATTAAACTTGAATGGGTCATATTTGGGGATTTGCAAGGCAGTCCCTGCACTGCCAAGTGATTGGTCCATCATACCCACAGACAGGCAGTGGGAGGGACTCTGAGCTTTAGTAGTCTGCCAGAGGGATGGTAGCAGAGCACTACTACCCATATGCCAGTAAGGCAGTGTGTCTGTTAAACATCATTTAATTTCTGTTGATTACTAATGTAAGCAATACTGAAAGACACTGCAAGTACAACAGTGACTGAAGTGTATATGTAATTTCATATACTGTCATTTTGGATAATGGCCTACAGTCTGGAAGACAAAAAATTAGAAACTTATTTTGAGACTGGGAATTCATGCATATCATAAGTAGACTGAGATGTCTGTAGATCAGTTGTCAGGTGGAAAGAATGATACAAACGGACAAAAACCTGATGGAATGTGTTGACACTGACAAATTAGATTATTATTTTTCAATGCTAGATTATTTGTCAGTACTGAAATACAAAAACAATCTGGTTCAAGGAATACTTATTTCGTATGCATAGTTATTCAAGTATGAGTCTTAAAAGCAAGCTGTCAACAGCTGTCATAATTCCAGAGCATAATAGTAATATCATAAATGCTAAAAGGAAATCAATAATGACAAAACCAAATCAATTAAAAAACAGATGTTTTGTCAAATTATATAAAAGTGATGAAGTGAGAATACAGAGCCTAAAAATGACATCAAAGGACAAGGCACAAGCCATCATAATTTTATGGTCCTACTTTTGTCTGAGAAAACAAGCTGAAACTGCAGGCATCTAATCAAGACAACAAATCTGCAATGCAAAGATGAGAGTACAGAGCAAGATCTCAGAATTAAAATATTATTAAGAGAAGAATACTGAAATTAGTCAAAAATGTAATGTTGATAATTCTAATCAAAGTATCCCAGAGAAGAAAGCTGAATTGTCAGAGAAGTCCATTAAGAAGCCAGAGAAAGGAACACTGCATGTGTATATAAACTGACAAATTAAAAAATATATATATGCATACATATATATATATATATATATATATATATATATATGTATATCTCTATATATATATATATACACACACACACACACACACACACACACACACACACACACACACACACACACACACACACACACACGCAAAACTGGAATGAATGAATGTGTCTTTCCAAGTTTCCGTAATGTTGTTCTGGAAATGTCTGAATACATAGTAGCGAATGGAAGTGTACATTCGCTAATGTGCATTCTATGTTCTGATAACAGATCACAATACATGGCGATTGGGAATTTTACCCTTTTCCTCACTGTAGTGAGATCTTGGAGTTGGAATATATAATTTGCAGGGGATGGGGGGGGGGTTCAGAGGGGCTTGCCCCCCTGCAAAACTGTAAATACTTGTGGTGACTACAAAAGACCACATCAGTGCTTTGAAGTACTAATTCGTGTATATTGATATTAATTATCTAAATGCTATTAGAAAATAAGCATTTGACAATTATAACACTTTAAAATATTGAATTCAACATTTATTTTCAACTCTTTGAAAATTATTTTGACTTTCCAGATTTTAATAGTAAATATATGTGTGTGTGTGTGTGTGTGTGTGTGTGTATATATATATATATATATATATATATATATATATATATATACACACACACACACACACACACACACACACACACACACACACACACAAACAAACATATGTATTTAGTTATTTCAATGTATTGGCCATGACATGTTTTATCCATAATTAATGACAACATTTTAAAGTCTAAAAGTCTACATACAGTAATGCTATATAGTATTGGAGATTTTATTATTAGAAACAGAGGGATGCTGAATGATAGTGGCTTACAGCTTTAGCAGCTTATGTAGTTAGTAACAGAATGCATGCCATGTGCTCATTTGGCAGCTGGGAATTGCAGAACAAATTCTGAACAATGAACAACATGCCTGTGTAATGTGTCTATTCTCGAACATTATAATATACTTTTTACAAACATTTTGCAGGTATCATAAGGCCACAAGTGAAAATGCAGTTAGCTTAGAAACAAAAGTTATGTACTTACTATAATGCTAGATACAGGTTGCCTTTTTCTGTCCATCTCAAATTGTGTGTATGTTGGATCCAACTATATGTTAGGTGTTATCAACTTTCAGACTTTACATCCAAGCTTCAGGCTCCTTCCCCCTTCCCATAATCCCACTCCACCCTCACAGTTCCTCAGAATGAGTTTGTCTTCCTATACAGAGTGATCAGCAAAAGCCCCTTATAAGAAGAAATAACAAGGAATGACCATGAACTGCAGTCAAGGACTGTAAATGTGATAAGGCTTTGGATAAGTCCGGTTTGGTCAGTCTAGAGCCTAAGAAGAAAAGTGACGATTTGGATGGGAAATGGAGGGACGGAAGGTTAAGATGGACAGAAAAAGACAACATGGCTCTAGAATTATGCTAAATACATGGCTTGTGTATCTAATGTTGTCTTTTTAGTCTATCCCAAATTATAGGACAGAGTCCCCAGCTACTACAGATCCTAGGAGGTGCTTCAGACAATGGTAGAGCCAAATTAATCCCTAGACCTAGACTGTAGGTCTAGCTTGTAATGGGAAACAAAAGAGTCATCTGTAGAACCCATAGCACAACTTTCATCAGCAGCTACTCCAGAGAAAAAAGCTGAGAGGTTGCTACTACTTTTGTGGAATGCGCTTTTTGCTTGATAGGCAATGAAAGTCCCTTTCTCTTAAGACAAAAATGATGCACTTGGACAACCACTTAGAGAGAGTGAGCTTGGTGGCACTGATCCCTAGTCTTTTCTTAGAAAAGGAAATAAACAGTTGGTCAGATTTTCTGAAATATTTTGTATGATGCAAACAGAAATGAAATTGTCAATGAACATACAGTAAATGTAAAAGATACCATTTGAGAAATTAAGAAAGAGTACAGGTAGAAGAATAATCTGGTTCAAGGACAATACAGATATAAACCTTGGGAAGAAAATTAGAGTTTGTTTGAAGAGATACCCAGTCTTTTGAAAGGTCAAATATGGTGGTTTACAAGAAAAGGCTTGCAGCTCCTTGGCAAAGTAATAGCCACTAAAAACAGGTTTTCAGTGATAAGAATTTCTGATCCATTGTAGCTGTTTAAATGAGGGTTCTTTCAAGGCATGAAGTAAAATAGCAATATTACAAGGTGGACAAGGGTCACTCAAAGTGGGATGAAGAAGAAAGGTACCTCTTAAAAAGGAATTTGAGAGTTTGACAGATGCAATATTGGTCTGGTCTTCACTTATATGAAAATTTGAGATATCTGCACATAGACTTTAATTGTGGAGGAGCTGTCTTTCTACTGAAAAAGACCTATGATGACTTCTAGCATAGATGGTAAAGGAACACAGAAAGGGCCTTAACCTTTGGTTGATGCCCAGATACAAAACTTCTTCCATCTGCTTCTGGTAGATGGTTTCTGAGTTGAAGATAAGATGCAAATAACACTTGGTGAGACCCTGAAATTTATGGCCATCGCTGGAAGTGGAGAAACCAAGTGGACATTTTCAAGGATTTGATGTCTAGGTAAGGCTTGCCGGATGTGTGAGACATCAGATCCAGATAGGAGGTCAGCACCCATGTTGGAAAACCAGATGAGGCCACAGGAAAGGGAACCATACTTGTGCAGGCCAGAAGGAGGTGATAAAAATCACCTTCACCTTGCACCAGGCTGCTTACTGGAGAAATCTGGTTATCAGTGGGGTTGGGGATATGCATAATGGAGATCCATGGGCCAAATGTGGACCAAGGAGTCCATCAGGGACTGCCCCTTTTGAGGAATCAGGACAAAGAAGCTGCTGCATTTGGTGCTGGAAGGGGTCACAAACAGGTCACAACAAGGCTGGTCCCAGCTTCTGAAGATCATGGTAGCTCCTTTTTGATCGAGAGACTACTCATGGGGTAGAAGGACTGATTTTCTCAACTTGTCTGTTAGTACATTGGACTTCTGTGAGACATGAGTTGCAATCTGAAAGCAGTGGGAAGGCACTGCCCATGGCCAAACACTCATGGCATCTCAGCACAATGGATGCATGTGGGTTCCTCCCGGTTTATTGATCTAAGAGACTACCAATATGCTGTCTGCCTGAATAGAGATCTCACCTGTAAGGAATGAGTCCTGGAAGTTCTTCAATGCTAGGAGGACTGCCCTCATCTTCAGAACACTGATATGAAGATTGGCACCTGTCAGAGACCATATGCCTTGGACAGCCTTCCCTTCAAAATGCCCCCTCCCCATCTAGAAAGCATGTGTTATGGTCGCAGTGGCTCCTGGGCAGGAAGAATGAAAGGATGGCCTAAACAAACCAGAGGATAACTTAGACACCATTGAATATGTCCTCTGCAAATCCTAATGAGTTTGACAGGAAAGTGCATTGAATAATGAAGAATGGACCACTGACATGACAGAATCCATTGTAATACCATCATGTGGATCCTGACATAAGGACCAAGAGTGATGGATGCTACCACCTAAAACAAAAGATGAAGGATCTCTCTGGGGAATCCTTGTGAGACAGAACTTGTAAAGCTTGTTGGTGCAGACTGACTAACCTTAACATTGGGAGTTTAACTATCTGTGACATGGTGTCCTGGTGGCATTGTATGAACTCTATGGTTGGGACTGGCTTTAGCTAGGATTTTCTGGGCTTATTGTAATTCCTAGGTCTGAGCACAACTAAAGAAATACATTCTTGGCTTGGATTAACAGATTATTTGTGGTAGGGAAGGGAACATCCAGAATCCCCACGGCCTGAGATGTGCTGCTACCACTGACATACACTTGGTGAACATCCTGGGGGGGCTATGTTGAGTCCAAAGGGCAGCACTCTGAATTGGAAATTACTGTCTCTCAGCCAAAATCAAAGGAACCTTATGGACTGCCTCACTATTTTGATGTGGAAGTAGGCATCCTGAAGGTCCACTGAGCACATCCAGTCATTCTTCCTCAGAAAAGGCAATATGGACTGACCCGTGATCATATGGAAAATAGTCTGTCTCACAAACTTATTTAACTAGTTGAGGCCCAGAATGAATCTGAGATCCCCATTTTTTTTGTTGAAAACAAAAAGAATATTGAGAAGACTCCAGATCCTTGCTGGTCTGAATGGCCCTCTTAGAGGACTCTTTCTACCTGTCTTGCAATCTTTAGGGCTGCTGCCTTTCTCTGTGGGGATGGTACACCAGAAAGGCTTCTTTTTGTCAGCTCTGGGGGTGAATGAAAGGGAATGTAGTAGCCTCTGGTTATTATTTTTAGCACCATGAATTTAGAGTGATTGTCAATCAAGCGTGAGAGTGCAGAGATAAGCGCTCCAAACTGCTTCCCGAGTGCACCAGTCAGGCAACCTTTCAGTAACACTAGAAAAGTTTGTCAGTAAAAGGATCTCAAAATGTTTGATGTTGCAGTCTACCTTTGCATCTGGGACAACCTCTGTTATGCCCCTGAGGTGGTTGTCTCCAGTTGTGTCCTGCTCAATACCTTGACACTTTTGGAACTATAATCATTTCCCACCCTTTTGTTTCCAAGAGAAGGACCTTTGTGGGATGGAGAAGTGGATGCTGACAGCATACAGTGTTTTGCTGTCTTGCTCACTACTTGTGATTGTGTCCTTAACCATGGGCCCAAAGAAGGTAGACCCATCAAAGACATTTTGATGTTCCCTGCAAAATCACAGAGACACATCCAGGCATGTCAGCATATAGCAATGTCAGTGCCTGCTGCTAAGGATGTGCCATCTCCTGTGTTGTACAACAAGCACATGGGCACATTCATGGTGGATTAAATGGTCACCAACTATGAATGGTAGCATTTTACAGGATTCTACTATCATGGAACCTGAGAGAAAGAGATTTTGAGAGCTCTTTGGTCAAATCCCTCTAAAATCCTGTTAAGTGGGCAATATAGTTCAGCACATGTAAAGCAAATGTAGCTAATGCATAAACGCACTTTCCAAATCTATTCAGGGCCCAAGACTCCCTGTTTGGTGGATGGAGCAAAGAAATCTCCTTAGAGAGTTCTTTCTTTGTGGCTGCTACTACTACTATGATAGTATCTACCACAGGCACCTTGCTCCAGTGTGGTCTGTCACAGAGGAAAAGCAAAGTCTTGTTGGGTTTCTGATGAATGGGCTCCAATACATTCAGCTCCTTCTATGCTTACTGGGATTCAAGTTCTATCAATTCTTCTGCAAGAAGGATCACCTAGGAAGTAGATGGGCCAGTTCCAAAGGTCAGAAAAACATGGACTCCACCTGGATGGGGCATTGATGGACCAGCTCTCTCTTTCTCTAAGAACTACAGAATGTCCCCAAAGGAGACATCCTCTAAGATGGACCTCAGGGACCCTTCAACTTTCATCAAGGTTGGTATCATTGGTGAGTAACTCCTATGAGAAGTCCAAATGCCTCCTTTTACATGAGTGCTTTCTGTGCTCTTCCAAGAGGGGAATCATTTCTCAGAAACAGACAGGGAAGCTCACCCTGCAAACTTGGTCTAAGACCAGTTGGAGCGTAATGCCCCAGAGAGAGAATATGATGTGGAATCAAAACTCCAGAAACCAGAAAGGGTCAGGATGGATTTGAATGAAGGCAAAACTCCACTTCTCTCTAAATGGAGACAGCCTTTTCAAATGCTCTGAATGTTAAAGTTGAAGCTGGTCCCAAAAGAGCTCTCTTATGATCCAAGAACCCAGAAAATAGTCTCCCACAAGATATGTCCTGGCTCAGACACAAAGCCAAGGGAGCTAATCCATCAAGAGTTGGGAGGCTGCGGTAAAGGAATGACTCTGACAACCTTTGAGTCAACCATAACTCCCATGCCCCAGCAACAAGCTTTCAACTATGGGCCTCTGAGATCCGATGCTGTGGAAGTTAAGCAGGTGAGAATTACTGTCAGAGCTGAAGACATCCATACTACTGGCTCCTACAGAAGGACCACTCGAGAAATGATTGGATCCAAAATCATCTAATCTGAAGGTCAGATCAGGGAAGGAAAAACCAGGAGAGGTGTGGTCCCAGTATCCCTGGAGCATGAGCAGTGGGAAGGACCCTCATCTGGATCTGTATCCTAAGAAACTTCCACATTATCCTTTCCATGTCTGCTTCCAAAAGGCTCGTCAATGACCACATGGACCTGAGAGATGAAGATATCGAAGGTGGCCTGGAGGAACTAAGGAAAGTTCTCTCTGAATGCAGGGTAGGAGATCAGATGTATGATGGGGTTAGCTCTGGAGAGAAACACAGATCCAAGATAAAACTGTAGGCATTAGTGAAGGGATCTGAATTGGATCCAACTCAAACAGAAGGAAAGCTGAAAGACCCAAAGGTTTAGCTACTTTTGGTGAATGACCAGTGATATCTGACAGATCTGGAGGTCTTTTCCTCAAATATTTTGACACATGTTTTGACTTGTCCTTCTCTTTGTCTGTCTCTCTTCCCTTTTCCTTATCTTTATCCTTAGAGCCCTCTTTATGATCTCTCATGAGGCCTCTCCAAAGTCTTCTTGACACGTGGGGAGCTCTGAGATGAAGCCGATTCTCCTGCAGTGGCAGAGAGAAGTCCTTTAAGAACTAATTTTGAATAGTGATCAGAAAGGGCCCATGGCACAAAGTACAAACAAATATCATAGTCTTCTTCCAAAGAGCAAGTCACCAAGCAATAGATGTTTTTAGTATGCAGATAATGGAGAAGAATTTTATGCTCACAGGCAGAGCATTTTTTAAATCCAGTAGCCTTGTCAGCCATTTCACAAATTACACACACAAATGAGAGTATTAACTATAAACTATAACTGAAAAAATATAAGCTATAAGCAACCACACAGATTACTGCTAACAGAAAGCATAGCAAACACACTAGCAAAGATTAATGTAACCCAAACAATAAAAGACAAAAAAGTATATCTCAAAGCTGAAAGAACAAAAAATAGCAATGTATTTGATTACCATAACTAGAAATTACCACTGAGAGCAATAACCCTCAAGATCACGTCTGACTGCTTCAGGTGGAAAATGAGATCTGAGAAACAGTGAGGGTGGAGGGGGATTATGGGAAGGGAGGAGAAGCCTGAGCTTTGAATCCAAAGTCTGAAAATTGCCAGTAGTGGAACCAGTCCAATCCAACATACCACAAAAAGCACAGATGGAAAAGTCAACACTGAATCCTATGATAAAATGTGCCCTGCCACATGCTATGGACTAAAATTCTGAAGTATAACATTGCTATGCAGTGGTTACAACAGTATGAAGGGTAACATGATGTAAATCAGCAGAAGTTCAACATACAACTTTGTATTTGAATTGCTAATAAACTAAATACAAGCCACGTTTTACATTTCAAATGTCATTTACATACAAAATTTTTTGCAGTACCTGCCCTTCTCCACCTCCACTGATTATCTTTCTGGAGTCACTTGTAGTAGCAACAGCAGTTACTCCCATACTGTGTGCATTATTTATGGTATACATTGGGCGACCACTTTCAGGAGTGAAAGCACGGATCTTTCCATCATTCCAAGCTAGAGAAAGGCAATTATAAACCAGAAAGGAATACTTTTAATACCCATGTCAGAAGGTTTTTAAGGCAGGTAGAGAGATATATATTTTCCCATAATTATTTTTAAATGTTTAAAGAAAGTACATGTAAAATTTAAACAATTTAAACAAAAATATTTGAAAGATGTGAAACATTTTTGTTACATGTGTGTTGTTTATTTAAAATAATGTAAAGTAGAAATATCATATGATTGTTTATATAATTAATTTTCTTGGCAAATATTCACTGTTTCATCAAAAATGCAGATACATGGATTAAGCCAACTGCATAGCAAAATTGCTTAATTTGTAAAGGTATATCTTATTTTCAGTGAGGCAAGGAAGCTACAAAATCTGTTGTACATCAACAACTGATGTGATAATGGCTACAGCCCTGACACCTGAAAAAGCAGCCTCCTGTCAGAAATATAGTGCCACAATAACTAAAAATAACCCTGCAACAGAGTATTTGTGAAAAAAGAAACAACATAAAAACTGATTGCAGAAGGTGTCATGCCTCTTACTTTGGCAACACTATCTTTGATCTCTGAAAATGTTACTTCCAAGGTCACTGCATTTTGAAATAAGAGAAAACTCCACATGGGAACTATATTTGTAAAACCCATAATTCATTCATTCATAAAATCCCATAGTTCTGGGTTTCACAATTTCCACCACCAAACATATGCCATAAATAGTGGAAAAAGCAATGTTCAGAGAGATAAAAAAAAAGCAAAGAATTAAACACATTCTATTCCTTATAGGATCTGGTTCTCAGTACAGAGACCAGGATCCCATCATTTGAAGCCATGTAGTTCAAAATGGTGCTACATAACCATTGCAGATAGTTTCATTTTTTTTGTCCATTCCCCATTTCTATAATTCCAATTTGTGTCACTAAAACTGGAAAGTAGACTTGTTATTCAACCAGAGAAGAATGCTGTTAGAATTTATTGATATGAACACATCAGTACTGGGATTTGTTGAACATATAATTGTTTAAAAGTTTTGAATTTATATGGTGCTAGTGAAATGCAAGTGTGCAATATGGTTAGAGGTCTACAAGCCTCGCACACCAGTTACATATAGCTTACATACACAGAGGTGTAATCACCTTACAGATTTTGCATATATCAGGAGGGCACAACTCCATCTTCCAAAAAAGGTCTGCTATACTTGATAGTAATTGGAATTTAAAATCAAGACATTTGAAACATTTGCATTTTAATGACATGATGAAACTGATTCAGTGAAACAAGCCTGAAAGATGTTTTTGGCGAGCAATCATCACTTAACTTCAAATTTGTTTTTTTTCCAGGATATAAATACCAGCACTACAACATTGATTTCCTTACATTATTTGTTATTTTCTGTATATTTTACGGATTGGATTATGCAAATAATTTGCTTCCTTCTTGTCATGCCTTTCCTTTTCTTCTGTTACACAAATTCTGATTGCATTCAATTTAATAATACCCAGTATGATTATATCCAAATCTGAAAGTTATGAATTTAAATCTGTCTACATCAAACCATTTGCAAACTGAAGGGTGTTGAAAAAGACTTCTTATTCTTCAAAATCTTGCACCATGAGGTAAACTGTTTTTAAATGTGTCAGTTATCAGGCTCATTTATGACTTTCCTTTTAATTTTTCAATTTGATGCAACTTTTGAGTGTACTCTAAGGCAGCCTTTCACAAAGTGCAATCCATGATTTCCTGGTGGGATGTAAATGTTCTTACTAAATAAATATCCTGGTCTCTTCATGCTAAGTGTGAAAACACTGCAAAACCAAACTTCAGCATGGCTAAGCAGTAACTGTTCTGTTTATTGTGTTAACACTTCTGTTAACATAGTAACAGAACCATTACTGCTTAGCCGTGTTTGTTGCGTTTTCACAACTCTTCCTGCTAATTGCCTGACTGTATGTGATTTCCTGTGCTATGGGCAGGTGTTGGTGTGCTCATGCCAAGTAGGAAGTTGTTGATTGAATACAAATGAGCCAGAACTCAGATGTCACTCTCAAAGGTAAAAATAGAAGTTATGTTCTTACCATAACGTTCCATGTTAGTTGTCTTCTTCTCGCCTTCTTCTTGCTGGATGGGTTCGGAGCCGACCTCGGCTCCGACTCGGCCACTCTAAAAGCTCGAGAGTTGGTTCCACCGGCTCGAGGCTCCCCTTATATCCCACAATGCTAGGCGAGAGTTACCTCAGATCTCGTTTGTAAGCTAACCCAGCTTATATCAATAACAGTATAACTGTAAATAGAATCCACCTCTAACAGCAGGAAGAAAAGGGTGACCTACATCCTGAAATAAGAAATATGCACAATAGCATATGACTAAGAAAGAGGTGGTAGAAAGAGAGGTCACGATCACAACTCCTCTAGGTCTGTCCAGGCCAGGGGGAAGGAGGGTGGGACGAAGAAGAAGGCGAGAAGAAGACAACTAACATGGAACGTTATGGTAAGAACATAACTTCTATATGTTAAGTTGTCTATCTCGCCTTCATTCTTGCTGGATGGGACCGCGCCCCTAGCACCTTGTCCTGGGTGGCCTAACGGAACAGACTCCTGAGAACAGTGGAACCAAAATTAGCTCTATGCCTAGAAGCTAAATCCAACTTATAATGGGAAATAAAAGTGTGAGGAGTAGCCCAAGTAGCCGCTGCACAAATGGTGTCAATAGGCAGTCTGTCTTGGAAGGCTAAAGAAGTAGCCAAAGCTCTGGTGGAATGGGCTTTAGGTTTATTAGGCAGTTTTTGGTGTCTAATCTCATAAACAAGGGTAATCAGAGACGTTAGCCATCTGGATAATGATACCTTTGAAACTGGAAGTCCTTTTCTGCTTTCCGCATAGGAGACAAACAGCTGATCAGATTTTCTGAATTGTTTCGTCCTGTCCAAGTAGTACCTTAATTGACGATGAACATCCAGGCAGTGTAATTTTTGTTCAGACCTATTTGAATACTCTGGGAAAAAGACAGGAGGTCAATGCTTTGGTTTAGATTTGATGTTGAAACCACCTTAGGCAAAAAGGACGGGTTAGTTCGTAAGGAAACTCTGTCCTTATGGAACAAAAGATAAGGAGAACGATAACTGAGTGCTTGAAGTTCTGAAATTCTTCTAGCTGATGTGATAGCCACCAGAAAGAGAGTTTTCCATGATAATAATTTCAAGGAACATGAAGCTGCAGGTTCGAAAGGGGAAAGAATCAAAGAAGCAAGAACTAAATTTAGGTCCCAAGGAGAAGGAGGATTTCTTATAGGAGGTCTGAGAAGAAAAACTCCTTTCAAAAAGGCTTTGCAAAGTTTGTGGGACATTAGGGCAGATTCAGAAATGCCCACATGAAAATTAGAAATAGCTGCCAATTGAACCTTAAGAGTAGATGGAGATGAACCTGCATGGAAGAGTTCAGCTAGAAAATCAAGGACTAGTTGGATGGAAGCGGTGAAAGGATCTATGTCCTTTCCTTGTGCCCAATATGAGAAGCGATTACACTTACTCAAATAAATCTTTTGAGTGGAAGATTTATGGGAAGCTATCAATATATCTCTAACCGAGTGAGATAATTGAGGAAGCCTGGCTACGGTTGGAACTGGAGGAACCAAGCAGTGAGGTTCAGAGAGGGGAGGGAGCGATGAAACTGACCCGACTGGTGGATCAAAAGATCTGGAACTAGGTCCAGATGCCACGGTCGCTCCAAGAGAAAACGATGTAGAAAGGGGAACCACACTTGTCGAGGCCAGTAAGGAGCAATGAGGATCAATGAGGCCTTCTGAGCGATAGCTTTCTGTATTACTTGAGAGATCAGAGGAAAGGAGGAAATGCATACAGAAGTCCCGGGGCCAAACTTGGACTAGAGCGTCTCTGCTGGGTTGGCCTGGTAAAGGGAATAGAGTGAAGTATTCTCTGCACTTGCTGTTTTGGGGAGTAGCAAAAAGATCGCAGCAAGGCTGACCCCACTTGAGAAATATCTCTCTCACTACAGAGTCTTTCAGAGACCACTCGTGAGGCATGAGTATAGCTCTGCTCAACTTGTCCGCAATGTGATTGGACTTCCGGGATGTGCGTTGCTATCAGAAAACGCTGAGAAGAAATCGCCCATTGCCACAGTCTGAGTGCTTCTCGACACAGGGGTATGATCTGGTTCCGCCTTGTTTGTTGATGTACCACACTACAGACATATTGTCTGTCTGGATTGCAATCGTTCCCAAGGGAAGAGAGTCTTGAAGGGCTTGCAACGCTAAAAGCACTGCTCTCATCTCCAGAACATTTATGTGCAAGTGGCATTCGTTTGGTTGCCATGTGCCCTGGACTGTCCTGCCCTGATAATGCCCCCCCCACCCGATCAGGGAGGCATCCGTTGTCAGAGTAGCAACCGGAGGAGGTGGAACAAATGGTCTTCCCGACAGGAGCTGGGGGGAAGACATCCACCACATGAGATGCTTTTTGCATGCTTGCGTGATCATAATGGTGTGAGACATTGGAAGTTCCTGGTATGACCATTGAGAAAAAAGCATCCACTGAAGGATCCGCATGTGGTATCTGGCCAATGGGAGGAGAGGTATGGCCACTGCCATGATTCCCAACACCTTTAGAACTAACCTGGCTTTGGCTCTGTTGTTGTTGAGAAGAAGTGACACCAATTTGTGAATGTCTGATATCCTTTGGTTCGTTAGCGTTGCAGACATGTTTATAGTATCTAAATTTGCGCCTATGTAGGTAATAGTACGACAAGGCGACAAAACAGACTTTTCGCAATTTATTGAAATACCCAGTTTTTGACAAACGCGAAAAGTATAATCTCTGGCCATCAGAAGGAGATGCTTGGTGGGAGCTGTGAGAAGCCAGTCGTCCAAATATGGAAACACCTGGAATCCTTGTCGTCTCAGGTGAGAAGCTACCACTGCCATGCATTTGGTAAACACCCGGGGGGCAGTGGTGAGACCAAAGGGCAGGGCCCTGAATTGAAAATGACTGGTTCCCAGCCTGAAGCGGAGGAATCTTCTGGAGCGTCTGTTCATTTTTATGTGATAGTACGCATCCTGAAGGTCTATAGAGCACATCCAGTTTCCTTTTCCCAATAGGGGAAGAATGGATTGCAGCGTGACCATCGAAATCTTGTTTTCTTGACTGATCTGTTCAAGATACTGAGATCCAAAATTGGTCTCCAGTCCCCTGTTTTCTTTGGAACTAAAAAGAACCTTGAGTAGATTCCGGATCCTTGTTGGTCTGCTGACACTGGCTGAATTGCTCTTTTGCAAGCAGTTTTGAAATTTCCAAAGCTGCTATATCCCTTTGAGCGGTGGAACATCTGGAAGGGATTTTTTGACTGATTTGGAAAACGAAGAAAGGGGATAGAATAGCCTTCGAAATGATGGACTGTACCCATTTGTCTTGAGTCAGGGATAGCCAGGCTTCTGGGTACAGTGACAATCTTCCCCCGACTGCCTCCGAAGATGGGCAGTCGGGCAACACCTCAGGGATGCTGAAAGGGCTTGTCAGGAAAGGCTTCCCGATTGCCCTGGTTCTGCGGACCCCCCCTGCCCCTAGGGCGACGTCTACCATTGTTATTCCCACCTCTGCCTCTGGTAGGAAAACGACTCTGTGCGTCAGGCGAAGTCCCTTGAGATTGTTTACGGAACCACATCTTTCCACCCTTCTGGCCTTTGGGGTAAGGCCTAGAAGGAGTCGAAAACGGACTCCGACGGCAGAAAGGGTCTTGCCATCAGTCTCGCACCTAGTCAGGGTTTCTTTCACTTGAGGACCAAAAAGAGATGATCCATCAAAAGGGGAGTTCGTGAAAGACGTCTTGAAAGGTTCCGCAAAGTTGCATAGCCGCATCCAGGCGTGCCTACGTAAGGCTACCCCTGTTCTTCCTGCTCTGCTCGCTCCATCGGCCGCATAAGAGAGGAGGCGCATGGAGGAGTTGGAAATGGAATTAAGGATAGCCAGCTGCGTGTTCATTTTCTCTTGGAAACCCGCAGCTGTAGGGTCCTTCAACATTTCACTCGCTTCCTTGATCAAGTCCCTTTGAAGACGAGTGAAATGGCACAGGTAATTCAGCAACGCATGGTAAATGTCGCTGAGGAGAACATCCGCTTCCGTACCTATCCATGGACCTAGATTCCTTGTTAGGTGGATGGACAGGCACTGAAGGATCAGCCAGTTCCTTCTTTGTGGCGGCAGCTACCACCATAGCATCCACAGAAACTCCTTTTGATAAAAATTGCTTGTCTGATGGAGCTGTGATGAATTTGGAGGGTCTCCTGGGAGTGGGGTCCACTGAATCAGGAGCCGTCCATGCCTTCTTAGCAACCACCTGCATGAGGGGGTCGAAGGGGGGGGACACCCAGGAGGTGGAAGGACGAGAGCCAAATGCCTCAAGATACACAGATTCGTCCTCCGAAGGGTTGAGGGCTGGCCAATTTCCCCTCTGTTTAAGGATCTCCAGAATGTCTGCAAATGAGACATCTTCAGAAGGGGAACGGGGGGAACCCTCAGAATCATCCAGATCTCTGTCCGACGTGATAGACTCAGGTGAGTCAATGTGCTTCCTCTTGCACTTCCTCTTCCGAGGGGGCTCTTTTGCCAAATCAGGAGAGGCCTCGGAAGAGGATGAAATTCCCAAAGGGGGCTCCTGAGGAGCTGGCTCTCTGCGGTCCGGGATGAGGGAGTGAGTCGACTTACCCTGAGGCAGCATAGAGGGAGGGGCTGACGGAGCCGACTGTGGAGTAGAGCCAGGCTCTAACACACTCCGCATGACCTCGAATGCACCCCTGTCAGGCAGAGCCAGAGGTCCCCGCCCGAGGAGCTAAGGACCCCCTCGGCACCGACAGTGATGGCTCGAGGCCGATGTCGGAGCCGAACTCACCAGCGCCAAGCACCGAGAGGGAGAGGGGTCGGACAAGGGTCCGATGCCACTCACCCTCGGAGCCGACGAGGAGGTCCGGCCGAGATTCCTCAACGGAAGAAAACGGAGCCGACGACGGAGCCGCAGACAATTGTCTCGGCTCCGCCGTGACCACAGTCTCGGTTCCGACACGACCCGGCTCCGAACTCAAAAGAGTCGAAGGAGGAAAGAGTTGATGGACTGGGGCAGGCACCGACTGATGAGTCGGGCTCTGAAGCATCTGGGCTAGTGCCTCGGACTTAAGTAGTCGACTCACCACCCTCTGAAGGTCATGATCGGAAAGCCTCGATGACCTAGAGGAATGAGACCTTTGGCTCCGTTCAGACAGCAGGGGAGATCCTGGAGCCGAATGAACGGAGCCAAGAGAAGGTGACCTAGACCTCTTTCTGGTTGTCGGCTCAAGATCTTGTCGGAGCCGACACGGGTACCTCGATAACCTCGGCTCCGGCCGGAGCCGAGGAAGCCACAGAAACTGTGGACTGAGTCTTATCGGCTCCAGCCGGAGCCGATAAAGGCAAAGGTTGAACAACCTGAGGTCTCGGCTCAGAAGCCGGAGCCGAAGACCTCGATGCCTTAGAGGGCTTCCTGTTGAAACTGACAGGGAATCCTCTGGTTTTAACAAGCCTCTCAGAATCAACTTGTTTTTCTCTCCTGCAGGACCCTGGGGCTGAAGCCATGGCACACAGCACAGGAGTCCTGCAGGTGCAAAGGCCCCAGACAATAGACACAAGAAGTGTGAGCGTCTGTCAGAGACATTTTCTGACAGCACGCATCACACTTCTTGAATCCAGAGACCTTTGCTTCCTTTGACATTTTCCTAACTGACAGGTGTACACTAACACACACCCAAACACACAGTTATACCCTGTCAGAAAAATTATTAATACTAAAAATAATAACAATTTTAGTAAAATACTAATAATTAAGCACAAAAAAGTTAAAGTAACTACACAAACACACCCTAGGGAAGGCCAAAGGCCCAAGGGAAGAACCAACGGTTCTTTTAATAAGAAAACGGGGAAAAAATAGGGTCGGGGATAAAGATCTATATCCTACACTAATTTAGGAAGAATTAAAGTTAAAAGGGGAAAAAAAGAGTAACTTTTTGTATAAAAAGCTAACACTCACCAGGAACCGGTAGAAGCAACCAACCTCGAAGCTGTAGCGGCAAACGAGATCTGAGGTAACTCTCGCCTAGCATTGTGGGATATAAGGGGAGCCTCGAGCCGGTGGAACCAACTCTCGAGCTTTTAGAGTGGCCGAGTCGGAGCCGAGGTCGGCTCCGAACCCATCCAGCAAGAATGAAGGCGAGATAGACAACTTAACATGATATGTTAATTGGGAAGTGTTACTGTTTTGGGAGGCAAGCTAAGGGAAAGGGAATTATTGTGTAAAACTAAGGTGGATTACTTTGGGTAAGTCACTGTACTTACATTATCAAAATGTGGTAGAGAGATAGCACTGTTCCTAAATTTCTTCATGTAACATGCTGACTAAACTGCAGGTGGTCTTCTGTCCAATGTTTTGTTTTTTCTCTCTTGTGAATGTCATTAAAATGGAAATGAAGTGGTGTTTCTTTCTTCCATCAGAGACACATCAGTGATTGTTATGGAATGGATGGATGAGAGACACTGTTGGCAGTGAGAAAATGACAGGTGTCTTGGAAAACAGGTAGAGCAGTTCGTATACCTCTCAACTATACAGATTTTCACAGAATGTCCAGATTTTTGCCTCATATTTTTGGTCCATGTTTACATAAAATTGTGGTTTTCTGGCAAATTAATGGCAAATCATTAAAGACTGAAGTTAGAAAATAATGAGACACATTTGAATTTCAGACTTCATATCCTTCATTAAATTCATGCTAATATAAAACCAGTTATTCTATCGACTTTCTATGTTTGTAAGAGCAATATTTAAAAATTGTCCCATTTTTGGGCCTTTGTCCAACTTTTATTTATGTCTTTATGCAGATTTCTTGATTAACAGGTTGAGAGGTATGGCATTGTGGTAGTTTTTAGAAAAGCTGCTACAAAAGACAGAAGCAACCAATGAGATTCATTTAGCTTGTCCATCCTGTTACTGCCCAAGTGGGAGAGCGTGACGTGTGAGTCACTGTTTTCCTACTGCATTATGTACCTGTGGTAGACAAAACACAGTGAAATGTACTTTTATTTGCAATCTTGCATTCAGACACTAGTTAGGATTTGTGCTTCCAAATACGTGTATGCCTAATACCTAGAAAACATTGCAGCAAAAGATAGTATTGGGAGGCGATAGGTACTGTTAAAGGCGAAGTTGCATAGGCATACCTCTCAACTTCCCATGGAATCTCAATTTTTTTTTAAATGTTTTGATTAAAATAATCATCAAGGATTAAAGTTAATGCCTGACATTAGAGTTTCATAGTTATTGTACACAAAGTGCATGCTGATAAAAAAGTTCTATTGACTTTTTAAGTGAATGAAAATAATCAAAAACTGCTCATTTTTTGGACCTTTGTTCTTTTCGTTATATTTGGCTTTGTCCCCACTTCTTAAGCAGATAAGTTAAGAGATTTCCTGGTAAGGTGTTTGAGGTGACCGCTGGAGTTTGTCTGTTGTCCACAGATTCAGTCTGTTGGATTTATTTAATTGCAGTCTGTCAGAATGGTTACAGCTCTGGGATGGTTAATGGCGGTTCTCCATGAAATGCTTAGATATGCGATACTGCTGGTTGCCATACATTGCATATTATTATATATTATATGAATTAAGATATATTTGTCAAATGGCTATTAAAATTTTGTTTTTGGGTGACCTCACTCACTTACTGTTTTTGTGTGGCATTGGCCTGCTTCTATCGTTGGATTATTTAATAAGACAGTACTGGGTGTTTCTTTTCTAAAGTCACTTGTCTCTCAGACATTCTTGGCATGCTATAACACAGGAATTTTTCTAACTTAATAATACATACAGTAATAACCTATCCATCACTAGAACATAATGTGAGATGTAGGTTTTGCATGTGTTTTTATTCAGTACATTTACATCCAAGTAGGACTATATTTTATTGTTAGTTGGGAGATGTATTCTGAAGCAGTGTGCTACACCTTAAATATACTTTTGCATATTTACCCTATCTGTCGCACTGACTTACTTTATTATTCTCACTCCAAAGTCACTCTAGCTCTGAGAAGGAGTGGCTATTTGAAATATACTAGTATTCAAATCCATATGTACCACTACAACATGCACTGAGCAAATGGCTACAAAGAAATAATACAATGAACAGACAAGCTTAAGCAGATAGTGAATAAGCACCTGAAGGAACCTAGCTGAAATACTGGGGCTGATGTATTTTCCTGTATTTTCTTTATTGTGTTTATTACTATGGTGCACCATAAAAAAAATAATGCCTTGAAAATAAAAAATAATAGTTTTAGAGTTATTTGATAAGCATCAGAACTAATTTTCAGATATAGAAAAGGACTGTCAGCAGTTAAGAATTGTCCTCCGCTGAAAGACATGGCTACAAACAATCTCACACTGAAATGTGGCCCCCAACACAAACAGCTGACACGTCACCTCTTAGCTCTCACTAGCCTCTTGTAAAAAGTGTAAAAAAATCAAGAAAGTTCTTAATAAAATGAGACTTATCTCAAAATCATTACTTTGAGACATGGCTCCAGAAATATCTCTCTGATATGGGAAGGGCACAGTGATGTTTGGTGGTGGGGGGACATCATTAGAAGCAGGGATACCACCATGGAAGGGAAAGAATGGAAATACTCAAGATGTGAATGATAATATGGCTAGAGGTAGTCATCTGTTGAAATGACTGGTTGTAGTCACTGTTTGTTGAATAATGTTATTAACTATTGCTTATAAGCCTATAAATAGAGTTTTCGCACAAACAGTCCTTACACTGGTGTCAGTAGCATCCCTCCATACCTCTCAACTGTCCGTCCCTGATTTTGACTGTAATTTTTGCTGTGTCCTTCTTAGTCCCTTGTAAAACTGACGACTTTTAGAGAAATGGTGATGAATTACATGTAAAATAAAACAGACAGTCAGGAAATACAGTGAGATTAGTTAAGCATTGTTTTTCTGCATCTGTGTGAAACTATACAACTGTGTTATTTTTGTATCTTCTGTGATTGAAACTCTGGTGTTTATTGCAACTAGATATCCAGAATTTCTCATGTTTTCTAGTTTATTATTCATTACTAAATATTTCCTCTGGTTTCTAAAAGCAAGCAGTGCCATTCTTCACATTAATTCATGTAGTACATTTTGTTTTGTTTCATATGTACCCACTTAATTCCATGAATAAATAATTATATATTTTACAGTTATGTCACTTCCTGGTATTATTCACAGTATATATCCCAACTTCCAATTTTCATTCAACTTATTTTTTAGTTGGAATCAGTAAAGGGCTGAAAATAAATGTGAAGCACACAATTTTATACTTTGATGCAGCATTTGTAGGCTCACCTCTGGCAGTAAAGTATGGCCTATTTGTAAATCTGAGTTATGGAAGGGGCTACTGCTGGGCCACTGAGTTATGTGTTTTGGCAAGTGGGCCATGATCAGAAAAGTTTGAGAAACACTGCTTTAGGATAACTACTTAAATATTTGCCTTTCCAACATCCCATGTCAGTAAACAAAGGGAAAAAAAGAAGTTATGTACTTGCTATAATGTTTGATTCTTTTCATCCTATTATATCCAGTACAACAAGTCTCCCTGTTCCCCTTTTCTCTGGAACAAGAAAAATCTTTGATTAAACCCCTTTTCCCAAATAAATGGCAGGCATCGGTTCTATAACATCTTGAGATAACATTTGTTGCAAAACTGGAGGAAACTGGGATATTTGGTTTACTGTACAAAAGAATCTCCTAAAAAGTTGGGAGG
Organism: Protopterus annectens; assembly: GCF_019279795.1. Taxonomy (NCBI): domain Eukaryota; kingdom Metazoa; phylum Chordata; order Ceratodontiformes; family Protopteridae; genus Protopterus; species Protopterus annectens. Next base: position 843,213,389 of record NC_056733.1, on the reverse strand, counting down.
GAATCCTATTGCCAAGTGTATCCCCTTTGAATGACTTTCAGAACCCATTTGTTTGAAAAAAAAAATCTGATGCCACAGAGGTAGACATAGACCTAGAGCGAGGGAGAGATTGGCAGGGTAGGAAGGAGCCTGAAGAGACAAGTAGCCATTCTGATATTTTAGACTGTCCTTGATTTTAAGAGGCTTCCCCTTTCTTTTTGAAGCCTCCTTGCCATGGCTTTTTAAAAGCCTCTTTGTTGACATCTTGCTGCTCAAATTGCTTTTGAAAAAGGAAGCTGGGGTAGAAAGAATTTTTTAATTAAACATAGAAAAGGTAGGCTGGAAGATCCGGGTCACTTCTTGAGTCAGTGTCCCCCTCTCATCAAATCTTTTAAGTACCTCAGCAGTAGAAGGACCAACTCAAACATCCTTACCAATGGCATAATTGAAAAGCTTATATTTAACATTTTCTGGTAAGTTTTGAAAATGTAATCAAGTAAATCTTCTAATGACTAACTCAGTAGGTGAAGCTTTGGAGGCATTAACAGCAGAATGAGAAGAACACTTTAAAGAATGTCCGGTTACATAGGAAGAGAATACATTTAAGGCATTTGAATAATTCTTCACACCAGAAGAAGGAAGGTTAACAGTTAACTTTTTTTATTTTCTCAAAGTAAAGAAGCAAAAGCTTTACACTTTATTCCCAAATCTGTCAAAAGCTTTCCCAAACCATCTTAGATGGAATGGGATTAACATTAGCAATCTGTTTAGCAGAAGTAGGTTTTGATAAAGACATCACTGCATGGTCTGCTTTAGATTTAGAAAACAGACATTTGTGAGTCTGAGGTACCTTCTAAAACCTATCAGATTTTTTTTAGAAGCAAGAGGTTGGCTGTCAGGTAAACTGTAAGCTGTCAGGAAAACATTCTCTAAAGATGATAAACTAGGTGTGACTGTTGTACATTGTGGAATATCTAACTACATCAAATCATAATAGCTTTGCTGGGAAATAGAAATGTAAACAGCACTTTCATTTTAAAATTTCTTAAAACAAAAGTTCTTCTGGATGGAAATCTGAAGTAACACTTCCCTCAGAATCAAAATCTTGAGTTTGTGGGAAAACACATAAGAAAACCACTCTCCCAACATTCCCTACTCTTTTGAATGAGAATCAGTATCAGAATGGAAGGGAACTCTTTTTCATTTTCTGCCTGAAAAGAAATTTGCGTCATTAAAATCAGAAATTAATTCCCTAGCAAATTCCAATAGGTCTTCCCTGTCTATAGAAATTGATACATGAGAAGCACTATTCTTAATGTTTTGTTTTCTTTTCTTGTGAGACTCCCTAGAAATGGACTTATTCATGGTAGGAACACTATTCCATGGATAAGACACCCTGTCCCATCAGTGCGATAGACCTTTACCCTCCCTTTCCCCAAGACAAACAAGACTGGCTCTCCCTTGGCCCAAAAGGACATCACTACAGCCACAGAGGGCAACTACAAGTCCCAGTCCTTAAAGACTGTAAGCGCTACACCAGAGGGACTGAAAGATAATAAGGGGTCAGAGGAATAAAGTTCACCCACAGCAGAGTTACCCATCTGTGACTGAGGCAGAGCAGGAGTTGGGTTGACACCCAAACACTCCTTAACAACTTTCTTCTTCTTGCAGATAGGGAAGAAGAAAACAAGGAGACTGGTAACTGCTCCATTGGTGCAACTAAGAAGGTAGCCTTAATGTTAGATGACAGAGCCTGTAAGAGTTGTTAAACCTTGAGACAGCAAAAAAAGTGTTTTTTGAGGTAAGAAACCTACTGACATTCTCCAAGTGCACCAAGTCCTACCCCAATACACTCACATTCTAGAAACATATGAAGAAAAAGGTAAAAAAAAAAAAGAAGTTATGTCTTACCATAACGTTCCATCTGTGTTGTAGATCTTTAGTCATTCATTACTGATAGGACTTTGGTTCCATCCTTGGAACCGACATGGCTATTTCCAAGCTCACATCAGCCAAAAACTCTCAACTAAGACCTACCCATAATGCCCCCCTCATAGTGTCTTCAGATCTAGTTTGCCTGCCCCTATATTATAGAGATAATAAAAGAGACAGTAGGAGGCTCTGTATGAGCAAATATCTTAACCAGGAGATCTTAAAGTCCACTAGGAGCCCAGGCAGATGGAAAGAGGGTGGGAAGTAAGGAATGAATAAAGATCTACAACACAGATGGAACATTATGGTAAGAGATAACTTCGTTATCTGATGTTGTAAATCTTTATTTATTCCTTACTGATAGGACCAAGTCCCCAGCTACTTGAGCCCTGGGTGGCCCTAAGGAATGATATTCCTGAGCACCATAGAACCAAAAGTTGCTCTTCCTCTAGAAGCCAAATCCAATTTGTAATGAGTGATAAAGGTATGAGATCTTGCCCAAGTGGCTGCTGCACAGATATCATCCATAGAGGCTCTGGAATGAAAAGCCACAGAAATAGCCATAGATCTAGAGGAATGAGCCTTTACTCTGGAAGGTAAAGACAGTTAATTCTTATGGTAGATAAAGGTAATTACATTTCTAAGCCAGGATGATAGAGTCACTTTGAAGACAGGTTTACTCAATCTGTGTCCCGCAAAGGCCACAAACAATTGATCTGTTTTTCTGAAAGATTTAGTTCTGTCCAAATAAAAACAAAGCTGCCTATGAACATCAAGGGTGAAGGAAGAAAACCGGAGGTCAATAGATTGGTTAATTGAAAATCCAGAAATGACCTTGGGCAAGAAGGATGGGTCAGTATGTAGGGACACTCTATCCCTGTGAAAATTCAAGTAAGGTCTCTTGACACTCAAGGCCTGCAACTCAGATACTCTTCTCGCTGAGGTAAGTGCTACTAGAAGTAGAGTCTTCTAAGATAAAAATTTTATATTACATGAATTAGAAGGTTCAAAAGGAGAGCTTGTTAATGACTGAAGTACCAAAGTCAAGTCCCACGGTTCTATGGGGGCTTGACAGGAAGTTTAACATGTAATACTCCTTTCAAGAAAGTTTTGCACAGATGGTGTGACATAACAGAAGAATTATCGAATCCATTATGAAAATTTGTGATAGCTGCTAAATGTACAGTAATTGTCGATGCTGAAGCTCCTGCATGTAGAAGAGTAGTCAGGTACTGTAGGATCTTCTGAATAGGCATAGAGAAAGGGTCTATGTCCTGATCTTTGGCCTATGTAGAGAACCTAGCCCACTTACTAAAATAAATTTTCCTGGTGGAAGGTTTGTGTGAAGCCAGAAGAATCTCACGGACAGGAGGTGAAATATCAGGCAGCCTGGCAATCACTGGAAGTGGAGGAACCAAGCTGTGAGCTTGAGGCTGTAGAGACTGGGGTGAATCAGTCCCTGAGGGTGAGATAGCAGACCTTGGGATTGTCCCAGGATACACAGGCTGTGAATCAGATGAGGCCATAGAAAAGGAAAACAGACTTGACAGGGCCAATAAGGGGCAATGATGATCACTTTGCTTCTCAACCTTTGAGCTTTCTGGAGGAATTTCGGGATGAGGGGAAAAGGAGGAAAGGCATACAGCAGACCTGGGGCCAATTATGCATTACAGCATCCCTCAGCGATTCCCTCTGAGGGGGGGATCAGGGGAAAGTAGCTTCTGCATTTGTTGTTTAGTGGGGAATCAAACAGATCGCAGCAAGGCCTGCCCCAACAGCAGAGGATCTGATCTGCTATTACAGGATTGAGGGACGACTCGTGAGGCATCAGGATGTTCCTGCTTAGATTGTCCACAGTAAGGTTGGAACTCCCGGGAATGTGCATTGCTATAAGAAAGCAGTTGGAAGCTATCGCCCAGTGCCAAATCCTCATGGCTTCCCGATACAGGGGATAAGACCTGGTTCTGCCTTGTTTGTTTATATACCACATGACTAACATGTTGTCTGATTGAATTGCAATGGTTCCAGAAGGGAGGAATGTATGAAACGCTTGAAACACTAACAGAATTGCCCTCAATTCCTGGACATTTATGTGCAAATTGGCCTCCACGGGGACCAGGTGCCTTGGACCATCTTTCCCTGGAAATGCCCCACCCCACCCTAACAGTGATCACCATGGCCCTAGGCTGGGGGAGACAGAATGGTCGACACCAAAGATTTGATTCTGGCTTCATCCACCATAGCATTACTTTCTTGCAAAGGTTTGTAAGACATATCATGTGGTCGAGTGGGTGGGTTAAAATCTACCATTGTGATGAAAGGAGCCACTGTAATAGTCTAATGTGCAACCTCGCCAGTGGTACTAGGGTAATGGTTGCTGCCATAGAGCCTAACAGTTGTAGTACAAGGCCTGCTGGTACAAATGTCTGTAGAAGGAGGACTTGGATCTGATTTCTTATTTTTAAAAGCCTGTGAGGAGGAAGGGCAGCTTGAAAGGATGTTGCGTCGAAGATCACTCCAATAAATTCCAGTGCTTTTGTTGAGGACATTTGAGATTTTCCTTGTTGATCGTAATCCCCAAGCGAAGAGCAAGGCTTTGAGTGTATGAGAGGCTGTGGATGAGAAGATTCCTGGTCCTGGCAGTAAGGAGCCAATCATCTAGATACGGAAACACCTGGAATCCGTGTAGTCGAAGATGAGCTACTATAACTGCCATACATTTGCTGAACACACGGGGGGCTGTCGAGAGACCGAATGGCAGTACATTGAACTGGTAGTGAGAAATCTCCAGGAGCACTGGTCCATCTTTTTGTGGTAATACGCATCTTGGAGATCTATAGAGCACATCCAGGTGTCCTTCCCTAGAAAAGGGAGGATGGGCTGCACTGTGACCATCTGGAATTTTTGAGGTTTTATAAATTTGTTCAATAGGCTGAGATCCAGGCTTGGTCTCCAGTCCCATGTCTTTTTTGGCACTAAAAAGAACCTCAAGTAAAACCTGGATCTTCTCTGGTCTGGCTGGATGACTCTTTTTCTTAGCAGCTTTTCTATTTCTAAGGCTGCTACCTCCCTCTGATTGGGTGGAATATTGGGGATTCATTTGACGGGTCTGGGGGTAAGATCGAATGGGATATAGTAGCCTCTGGATATTATATTCTGCACCCATATATTGGTAGAAATAAGTTTCCAGGCTGGTAGGTGCAGAGAAAAATGACCCCCGACTGCTTGCAGAGGAAAGCAATCAGGCTTCTGCTCAGGAGCATTGGTAGGGTTGGCCAGAGAAGGAATCTCTAGTGTCCTGGTTACGCGGACCCCCTCTTCCCCGAAAGGGGCTTCTTCCAGATGAGTTGCCCCTTCTGCCCTAGGGGAATTGCTCACCACAAGTGACACAAAAAGATCCTTGGGACTTTATGAACCACAAGTTCCCTCCCCTCTGGTTCCTGGAATAGGATCTATGGGGGATGGAAAATGTATGCCCACAACAGACATGGTCTTTCCATCTTTCTCACTTCGTGATAGTGTGTCTCATACTTTGGGACCAAAGACTGAAGATTCATTGACAAGCGCATTGACGAAGAGAGATTTAAAGGGGTCTGTGAAATCACACAAATGCATCTAAGCATGCCGTCTCATGATGATGCCCGATGCGGCTGCTCAAGCTGCCCCCTCGTTGTGTGAGATATCAATCGCATCGACGAGTTTGAGATAGATTCCAGGGTAGCTAACTATGAGGTGACAGCGTCATGCAACTCATCAGGCAGTATCGCCACCAAAGAGGTAGACATTTCAGAAATTAGATCTCTTTGGAGGTGACTGAAGTGTGCCAGATAGTTTGGTGACCGAATGGCAAAGGTTGTTGAAGCATAGGTCCACTTCCCCAATCTGTCCATGGCCCGAAACTTTTAGTTATGTACTCACCATAACTTTAGATGTTTGGGATCCATCTCGCCTACATTCTGTACTGATGGGCTCGGAGCCGATCCCTCGGCTCCGACTCGGCACTCTATGCTATAGAGCAAAGCCTCTTATTGGCTGAGCTATTCTCTATCCCAGGATGCACCACCACTAATCCCCCAGATCTTGTTTGTCCGCATTCATGCAAACACACATAACTTGTTTATATAACATTGCCAGATGTTTCAAGATGAAACAATAGAATTCAGACCATCCGATCTCTTCTGATCTCCAAGGAAGGGGGAAGGAGGGTGGGTTATTGGGAATGCAGGCGAGATGGATCCCAAACATCTAAAGTTATGGTGAGTACATAACTAAAAGATGTTATGTGATCCTATCTCGCCTACATTCTGTACTGATGGGACAGCGTCCCTAGCACCTAAATCCTGGGTGTCTCACTGGAAAACACTCCTGAGCACTGTGGAACCAAATGAAGCTCACCCCCGAGATGCCACATCCAATTTGTAGTGGGAAATGAAAATGTGCGGGGAAGACCACCTAGCCGCAGCACAAATGTCACTAATGGCAAGCTTAGAATGGAATGCTATTGAAGTAGCCATAGCTCTTGTAGAGTGAGCTTTGACAGAGGTCGTAAGCTCTTTATTAGAAGAGGAATAAGCTTGACTAATACAGTCCCTGATCCATTTGGCAATAGTGACCTTTGTGATGGCTTTGCCCAGTTTATTATCCGAAAAGGACACAAACAATTGATCTGTTTTCCTTGTTTGTTTGGTCCTATCTAAATAAAAACGCAATTGCCTGTGGACATCTAATGTGTGGAATATGTATTCCGCTTTGTTTGAGTACTTTGGAAAGAAAACTGGAAGTTCTAATGACTGTTGTAGACAAAAACTGGAACAAACTTTAGGGACAAAGGATGGATTTGGCCTGAGAGATACTCTATCTTTGTGAAAAAACAGGTACGGAGGTTTTACAGACAAAGCTTGAAGCTCTGAAACCCTTCTGGCAGACGTAATCGCGACCAGAAAGGCAGTTTTCTACGATAGAAATTTCAAATCACATGTTGCTGCCGGTTCGAAGGGGGAAGAAGTTAAGGCACAAAACACCACATCGAGATCCCATGGAGGAGCAGGATGAGAAATCGGAGGTCGTAAAAGCACAGCACCTTTCATGAAGGTCTTACACAATCTGTTGCTCATTAAAGGTGGGTTTATAGATTCATGAAAATTGGAAATAGCTGCCAATTGAACCTTGATGGTAGAGATTGAAGAACCTTGATTGAATAGGGAAGTTAGAAATTTCTGGACTTCCGATACAGGAATAGTGATGGGATCCAGACCCTGGAGTTGAGCCCAAATAGCAAATCTCTTCCATTTGCTAGAATATAATCTCTTAGTGGCAGACTTGTGGGCCGAAGATAAGATATGTATGACTTCCGGGTCTAAGGTATGATTCCTGACTATAGTCGGAAGAGGAGGAGCCAAGCTGTTAACTTCAAGGTGTGGAGAGACTGGTGGAGTAGTCCCGACTGATGAACTAATAGGTCTGGGATCTGATCCAGGAACCATGGACCGTCCAGTGCATATTTCCGAAGATACGGGAACCATACCTGATGAGGCCAGTAAGGAGCAACTAAGATCATTTTGTTCCCCAAGTGAGACGCCTTTTGGATCACTCTGGGAATGAGGGGAATTGGGGGAAAAGCGTATAGCAAGCCGGTGGGCCACGGATGGGCTAGTGCGTCCATAGGGTTCTCCCCCGGAGCCGGAATGAGGGAGAAGAAGTTTTTGCACTTCGCGTTCAGCGGGGTTGCGAAGAGGTCGCAACAAGGAATTCCCCATTTGCTGAAAATCTGAGTTGCAACTGTATTGTTCAGAGACCACTCATGAGGAGAGAGGATAGTTCTGCTCAGTCTGTCGGCTATCACATTGGACTTGCCAGGGATATGAGTCGCCACTAGAAATCGTTTGGTTGACACTGCCCATTCCCAAACTCTCATGGCCTCTCTGCAAAGGGGGTAGGATCTGGTCCCTCCCTGCTTGTTCAGGTACCAGACTACTGACATGTTGTCGGAGTGAACGGCAATTACGCCCTGAGGGAGGTAATCGTGAAGGGCTTGTAGGGACAGAAACACCGCCCTCATTTCTAAAATGTTGATATGAAGGAGGCTCTCTTCCGAATGCCATTTGCCTTGGACTGACCTGCCCAGGGAATGCCCCCCCACCCCATCTGGGAGGCGTCCGAAGTCAAAGTGGCCATCGGAGGAGGTGGAACAAAGGGTCGTCCCTGATCTAGATTGGAGGGCACCAGCCACCAGCGAAGGTCCCGTTTGCAGGTTTCTGTGATTCATATGAGGTGACTGAGAGGGAGATCCTGAAAGGACCACTGTGTTGAAAGAAGCCACTGGAGAATTCTCATGTGCAGCCTTGCTAGGGGAACTAGAAGCACCGTGGCGGACATAGATCCCAATAGCTGCAGGACCATTCTGGCTGGGGCTTTGGATCTGAGAAGTAAGGCTTGAACTTGAGCCTGTATGGTTTGTATCCTTTCTGTAGGAAGATAGACCCGCATTCGGTTTGAGTCTATTTCTACTCCGATGAATCTTATGCGTTGAGATGGCAGCAACACAGACTTTGGCCAATTGAAGGTGATTCCAAGGGAAGTGCCCAGTGATATTGTGGCTTGTAGACTCTGCAATAGTAGATGCTTGGAGGTGGCAGTTAGGAGCCAGTCGTCTAGATACGGAAACACCTGGAATCCTAGACTTCTCAGGTGAGCAGTCACAACCGCCAAACACTTGGTGAACACCCTGGGGGCTGTGGTGAGACCAAAGGGCAGCACGCGGAACTGAAAATGACTGCCTCCTAGGCTGAAGCACAGATGTCTCCCGGACTCATGATGTACCATGATGTGGTAATAAGCGTCCTTGAGATCTATGGAGCACATCCAAACACCTTTCTCCAGCAGTGAGAGAATGGATTGTAGGGTGACCATTCGGAACTTGGACTTTTTGACTGAACGATTTAGAATGCTGAGATCCAAAATGGGCCTCAAGTCCCCGGTCTTTTTTGGCACCAAAAAGAATCTTGAGTAAGTCCCTAATCCGATCTGGTCTGCGGGGACCGGTTGGATGACTCCTTTTTGAACCAGCTTTGAGACTTCTAAGGCTGCAATTTCCCGTTGACTGGGTGGCGGGTCCGGGATTTTCTTGGACGGAGGTGGGGAGTGAGAAAAGGGAATGGCATAACCTCCGACGATAATTCGAAGCACCCATCGGTCCTGAGTGATACCTTCCCAGGCTTTTAGGTGCCTCGAAAAATGACCCCCGACTGGCTCCGGAGCTGCACAGTCGGGCAATCCCTCAGGGATTGTGAAAGGCTGAAGAGCCACCAAAGGACTCGCGGTCTCCAGTGTTGCGGGGGCCTCTGCCACCTCTGGGACGGCGTCTTCCAGAAGAATTCCCCCCTCCTCTGCCTCTAGAAGGGGGATCGTCCTGCTGTGAGGGATAAGACTTCTGAGATCTACGGAACCACATTTTCCCTCCTCTTTTAGCCTTGGGGTAAGGCCGAAAGGGAGTGGAAAATCGTGCCCCTACGGCAGTCAAAGTCTTACCTTCTTGCTCACAGCGGGTCAATGTGTCCTTTACCTTGGGTCCAAACAAAGAGGACCCATCAAAGGGAGCGTCGGCAAAGGAAGACTTGAAGGCTTCCGCAAAGTGACACAGGCGGAGCCAGGCTTGCCTCCATAGAGCAATACCTGTACCCGCCGCTCTACTCGCCCCTTCGGCCGCATAAGAAATGAGCCTCATGGACGAGTTTGATATGGATGACAGTGTAGCCAACTGAGAGCCATCCGTCTGGGCCAGCTGCTCAGGAAGGTTACCCAAGAGGGTATCTGAAAGCTCCTTGATCAGATCCCTCTGAAACCTGGTAAAGTGCGTTAAGTAGTTCAGGGATCTTAAGGTAAAGGCTGCTAAACTGAGGGTGTGCTTACCGTACCGATCCATGCTCCTAGACTCCTTATTAGGAGGATGGACGGACGTCGAAGCCTCTGCTACATATTGTTGGGTAGCAGATGCCACCACCAAGGCATCTACAGCCACACCTTTCGTCAAAAACTCCTTCTCTGGGGGTGCTGACAGGAACTTATTTGGGCGAGCAGGCACCGGTTCCACAGAGTCTGGGTGTTCCCACGCCCTTTGACAGATCAAATCTAGGAGCTCGTCAAAGGGCGGAGACACCCAGGAGGCGGAGGGCTGAGCCCCGAAGGCCTTAAGGAACACCGACTCGTCAGCAGAAGGGGGTTTGGAATGCCAGCCGCCTCATTGTTTGAGGGCTTCCAGGATGTCTGTAAAGGAGACATCATCTGAGAACGACTTAGGGGACCCCCTCTGCATCATTAAGATCAGTGTCTGACATGAGAGACTCATCGGGGGAGTCAACGTGCTTCCTCTTGCACGATCTTTTCCTTGGGGGTTCCTCCGAAGAAGCTTCAGAGGGACCTCCAGGAGGGGGGGAACCCCCAGAGGGGTTGACCTCAGGCCCCAGGGCTCCACTGTCTAAGGACAGGGGGACTGCCAAAGACCCAGTCTCCGTATGTAGGGAAGGAGCTGGAGAGACCGTGGAGGTAGCCAAAGAAGATTTGGCTAACGCACTCCTCATGGCCCTGAAAGGCCAGACCACCAAAATCCTGGGAAGGTCCAACCCCCGTGGCCACAACAGTAGACAGTACCCCCGCAGCCGACGCACTGAGAGGAAGTCTTGGGACCGAAAACATCAGTCCCGAAGCGTCCCCCCGGGGCCGACAGAGGAGGTCCGCGTACCGAACTCCGACTCGAGAGCGGGGGTTGGAGTAAGGGTTGAGGCCGACCCGAAAACCTCCATCGGCTCCACCAGCACCGGCTCCAACGGTGCCAAGGCTGTTGGAGGAGGAACCATAACTACAGGGTGGACCATCGACTCCGAAGCCAAATGGGCTGGAGCCGAAACTAACTTTTGGAACACAGGAGACTGGAAAAGTCTTAGGAGCACCCTGTCGATGTCCGAATCAGACATCTTGGAGGATCTAGATGAAACCGATCGGGTCCGAACCGACTTCTCCATCGGCTCCAAAGGACTGGGGGACCGGCTCCGAATGGACTCGACCAATATCGGTTCCGAGGGAGATCCCAAAACAATTTCCCTCGGTGCCGAGGAGGGCTTCAGTGCCGAAGGGGAAGAGTCTGAGCCGGTAACCCTCATCGGCTCCAAAATCAGTGGAGCCGATGAAGGTGACCCGCCTCTCGACACCCCAGTCCTCGGCTCCGAAACCAGAGGAGTCGAGACTGGAGGCATCGAGGCAGACCGTTCCGACCTCGGCTCCGAAGTCCGTGGAGCCGATGGAGAAGCCTGCCTAGGTTTCTTAGCAGTCAGTTCCGACGGGCTGGTTGGAGCCGACACTTTCTTCTTCTTGGTAGGAGAGGAAGAGGAAGATAAGGCCTCCTCGAAGGAGGGTTTAATCAGCCCTTTCAACATTAATTTATTCTTCCTCTCTTGGAGGACTCTAGATGAAAAGGCGTGACACACGCTACAGGACTCCTGTAGGTGCTTGGCGCCTAAACAATATACGCACGAGGAGTGGTCATCGGTTATAGACATCTTATAACCGCACCTCGTGCACTTTTTGAACCCTGAGGGTCTATGTTCTTTTGACATAATTCCTATCAAAAAACTCTAAAACAGTGGAAAGAAGCACTACCTTGTCAGAACAAAGATTTACCACAATACAAAAAATTTAACTTTAAACTTTTTTTTTTTTTAACGATACAATACAATATCAGAAAACACTAAAAAGAAGGGCCAAGACCCTCTAATTTAAACAGGTACTTGACCTCCTGAAAAAAAAATAAGAGAAACTAGCTGAAGACTAGGGGAAGGCCCCTCTAACTTAAACGGGAAACCTTTCCCTTAAACAAACACACAATTTACCACAAAATAATGTACCAAAACACACTCGAACAACAATAATAGCTGTTAAAACAGCTTTTGGGTAAGAATAAGGAATTTCCTGACAGGAAACTTTAGAAAAAACAGTACTTAGCTCAGCCAAGTTTGAGACCACGTCCTAGCTTGTAAGCGGCAAACAAGATCTGGGGGATTAGTGGTGGTGCATCCTGGGATAGAGAATAGCTCAGCCAATAAGAGGCTTCGCTCTATAGCATAGCGTGCCGAGTCAGAGCCGAGGGATCGGCTCCGAGCCCATCAGTACAGAATGTAGGCGAGATAGGATCACATAACATCTCCCTGTTCAGGGGATGAACAGTGGAACTATCTTCTGCCAGTTCTCTCTTGGTGGCCACTGCCATGACCATGGAATTAACTACCAACTGCTTGGACCAATTGGGACTTCAAGTCTCCCCTCTGCTTGAGGATTTTGAGAATGTCTTCAAATGAGAAGTCTTCTGGGGGAGACTGTGGGGACCCTTCTCCCTCATCACAATCAGTGTCCTCAGTGATAGATTCCTCAGGGGAATCAAGGTGCTTCCTCTTGCACCATTTCTTCTGGGGTGGCTCTCCAGTGGGATCTTCTTGAGGAGGACTCCAGAGAAAGAGTTCCCTTCAAGGGAAGGTCTTGCGGCTCCCTTGCCCGGGATCCTAGAGTAGGGGGTTGGGACAGCTGCATGCTAGAGGGGGTTCTTATGTCAATGCCATTGGTGCTGACTGTGAGCCTGTTGAGGCAAGGATCCTCTCCATCATCTGGAAAGCAGGCCCACCCGAGGAGGGATGGGAGCCTGGAACCAGGGTCACACCCCACCCTGAAGAGCCTGCCTCCATGTGAGGAGCTCTGAGAGGGTTGGTGGCAGTTGTTGGAGCCATGGACATAGATGGTGGCAACAAAAAAATAGGTGCCGAACTAGGAATCATGGTGCCGATAGCCCAAACACTGCTCTGAGAGTGCACCAGTTCCAATGGAGCCAATGCATCAAGGGTAGTCGGCGCCGACAGGGGAAACGCTGCAGTAGGAGCCAAGACAGTATACACCGAGGTGGACATTGGTACTGAGGTCTCCAGAGCCTGGGAAGAGGACAGAGGAGGATATACTGGTGAGTATGCTGTAAAAGGTTCCATTCCAAAGGGGACGGAAGGTCTAGCAGGGGTGGGCAATCCTCTACCTGCCAGAAGCTGGTCCACAACCCAAACTACATCTTGTTCTGAAAGGCTCCTGGTGGATCTATAGGAGGCTGCTGAAGGAGAGTCAGGTCTTTCAAGAAAGAGGCTAAATTGGTGCCCCAAAAAAGGGTCATAAGTTGGAGAATATCTGGTTCTGGGAAGGTGTTCAACCTTTGGAACCAACAGGGTCATAGTCTGTGGAGCAGAATAAGCTATCGACACCATGGCCGGGGATGGTGCCAAAGTGGGTATGGTTGTCAAAGCCGGTGTCAGAACCAAGAACGGCACTGAAGATGATAGTGCTGAAGCTGGAACTGTAATAGAAGTCAACATCAGAGGCGGCACCAAGGGAGAAGACACAGAGCTTGGTGCCGAGGTTGTCTGCACTGAAGGCACTGAAGAAGCTCGGTGCAGACTCGGTTCCAAAATGGAGATGTAGGAACCAAGTGACTCCATGTCTCTTTGTGTTTTTTGGTCTTAGGAGGTGGTGAGACCTCTATCCCAGAAAGAGCCTCTGAAAAAGGCATTTTCATAAAACCTTTCAAAATCCGTTTGTTTTTGCACTCAGCTAGAGTGGGATTACTGAAACTAGAGTAGATGTCACATGAAGCATTTATATGGCTCACGCCCAAACAATAAATGCACTGAGCATGACCGTCTGAGTTGGGCATCTTGCGCCCACACTTATGCACTGCTTAAACCCAAATTTAGCTTTTTCTGACATAATGTATGCTGACAGAAAACTATCAAGAAAGGAAACAACAAAGTGAAAGGAGAAAAGTTTTTATTTATTTATTTACTTTTTTTAAATATATATATAGAAGGAAAGAGAAGAGTACCAACAATGGTACCTAGAAAAGGGTAAAAAGAGGGCCTACCAAAGGTAGGAGAGAGGAACAGTACCAATGATGGTATAAGGGTAACTACCAAAGGTAGAGGGTAGGAAGTAGAAGAAGTTTACAGGTGAGGGGAGAAATTAGTGAGACTGACTAAAAAAGGTAAAGTTTTAAGAGAAACTACATAAAAATACACACATTTTACATTTAGCTTTGAGAGAGAGAGAGAGAGAGAGAGACGGCTTGGCACATCTGATGAGGAACACCACAACCGAGATCTGAAGAGACTATGAGAGGAGCATTATGGGTAGGTCTTAGCTGAGAGTTTTTGGCTGGCGCAAGCTTGGAAACAGCAGTGTTGGTTCCAAGGATGGAACTGAAGTCCTATCAGTAAGGAATGAATATTTACATCAGATGTAGATTTTAATACAGCACATTCACAGAATCAGTCAGAGTGAAAATCACCTTAAAGAAAATGACAATCCCAAAAAATTAAATTTCCTTGCATAAAAATTAAAATTAATTAATAAAAATCTATTTCACAGAAAAAATATGTTTTTCTCAAAAATAAAATAGTGGAAAACTGTCCCCAGCAGGTACTTAATTGCTCATCCTTGAAGCATCATTAGCTTACCATCAGTTCCAAGACGCCCACAGAAGGAGCTCACTTTGGCGACAAGATACCTCTGAAGTTTCTGTACCTTAAGACCCTGGTAGTAAGGGCACATGGAAGGTGCCCTTAAGTTTTGAATGCTGGCTATTTGGTCATATCCTTGGCTGGATATAATCTTAAGAGCTTAGGTTACTGCAACAATCTAATGTTAAACATCATGAGTGACTCCTCCATTCTCATCTTAATACCAAATGAGTCATTTTTGTTTTAGTGATCAGGCACACCACCAATGAGTTCACTATTTCCTGCTTTTGCTGACATGTATATTCTGATATCAAGGGCATGCAACTTAAACTAGAAAGAAAAGACAAGTTGCCACACTACACACTTTTTTCTCAGAATTCCAAAGTTGTGTAACCACAGAGTTAGCATCTTTTAAGACAAGGAGATATTTGTTACTTGCAATTTATGCCAAATATTTACATATTCTGTTTCATGTCTGACAGTCTGAATTTCTGAAAATGTCATTATGATTCATCTGGTTTCAATGAAGCATGGTAGATGAATCATTATGGACCAGTAGCAATGACAAGAAAAGGTGTCGACATGACAGATATTTCCCATCCACTATGTCTTTTGGTTTAGAGGGAGACCAAAATAAAATGCAAGTCCCATGGAGAGAAATACATATTCTTACTACTGATCATCATCATCACCAACCCCCTTTTCTCTTTTTCCACATGGAGTCAGGGTGTTGAGTCAACTTCTGCCATCTCTCTCAGTTCAATGCCACTCTCTTACCATCTTCAACAGTCATGCCTGAGTGTCGCAGGTGTTCTGTCACACATTACATTCATCTCTTTGCTAGATGCCCTCATTTCTTCTTTCCTTTTTCCAGTCTATCCCAAATATCAGACTGTCTTCTGCTTTTCTACACATGTCCAAACCACCATAGTCTGTTTTCTTTATCCTTCTCTGCAACTGGAGCTACCCGTGCTTCTACTCTGATGTCCTGATTTCTTCCTCTGTCTCACCGTGTGCATTCCACCATCTCAGGCACTTCAACGCCATCACCTCTAACTTTCTCAACTGCTCTGCCTTCACTGCCTAGGTTTCATTACCATATAAAAATACTGGTTGCACCACTCCTTTTGTATACTTCACTTTTCAGCTCCTTTGGTATTCTTCTGTCACACAATACCCCTAAGATTTTGTGCCAGTTAGCTGCACCCCATCTGCATCTAGATTTGGCCTCTTCAGTCAGACTTCCCTTCTCCTCACCTGCCTCTACCAGATACTTGAAGCTGTTCATCTCTTTGATTATTTGCCTATTTATCTCAATTCTCAGCTTCTGGTTTTCCCCATTTGCTGCCATTACAGCTGTCTTATCTGTTTTCATTTTCATTCCATGTGCCGTCAGTTTTGCATTCCATTCCCAAATTATTTGCTGAAGTTCTTGTTCAGAGTTTGCTTGTAATTCTGCATCATGTGCATACAGCAACTTTGTTGACACGTCCCCACCAGCCAGTTTGCTAATGTAGTCCATCACTAGTATGAACAACAGCAGGCTCAGAGCTGAACCCTGATGCACTCCCACTACCACTTGGAATCCATCTGTGAGTCTGAACACTGTCCACACTTGTGTCATTGGGTCCTTTTACATAGTCTGCACTAAATGTTTCTGTTTTGAACCATCACCGAACAGTCCAAATCAGCTTTATTGGGACCTTGTTGTATGCCGTCTCCAAGTCTAGGAATGCTCAGTTGGACTCTTTTCTCATCTTTAGCTTCTCCTCAAATATCTGTCTCACTGCAAATATCAGGACAGGTGAGCTGCATCCAGATTTAAATTTAAACTGTTCTTCTCCCATCTTACTTTCTACTGCATATTCATTTATTAGCCTCCCGCTTCAGAAATTACATTGTGTGAGAGGCGTCTGATACCTCTAAACTTCCCACAGTTGGGAATGTCCCCTTTGTTCTTGTTCTCAAGTCATATGGGATTTGCCTTTCTCCCCACAGTGCTATGAGTACTCTCAGGAGTCATTTCTCATCTAACTTACCCAACATCTTGATCGTTATCTGTCATGATGTCATCAGCCTGCTGAGTTCCTTGATTTAATTTTCCTTAGTGCAGATCTTACTTCTTTTAGGGTAAACTGAACTCCTGTTTTTTCATCATAGCGTGTGTCTAAGGCAGTACAGCTCCTGTGAGTTTTCTTCATTTAGGAGCTGTTGAATTACACATCTAAGGCACAATTGGCTTAATGGTTAAGGTATTCACTTCCCATGCACAAACTACACGGTTGGATTCTGACCTCCACACAATGCCTGTGAGGAGTTTGTCTTTTCTCTCTGTGTCTATGTGAGGCTCCTTCCACATCCAAAAACATGCTTGGTTTCTACTTCAAACTCACCCAAGAAAGGAGTCATGGACAGCAGCACAGAGTCTAGATGGTGTCTATCAGAGGAAGAG
Organism: Protopterus annectens; assembly: GCF_019279795.1. Classification (NCBI taxonomy): domain Eukaryota; kingdom Metazoa; phylum Chordata; order Ceratodontiformes; family Protopteridae; genus Protopterus; species Protopterus annectens. The sequence goes on along the minus strand of NC_056733.1, from coordinate 843,196,490 downwards.
TCGTTTAGGCCAACTGTAAGATCCTCTATATAGGAAAACAGGGATGACAGACTGTGCACCTTGTCAGAGCTAGTCACTTTATGGTGTAAAAATTGGCTCACTTTGACTAATGCCACCAAAAATGGGCATTGGTATTTGTCGATGGTTAGTGTGTTGCGAGCCTGACCTATTCTGACTTTTGCCAGGGACCCATGCTAATAGTGGGAGGTTTCTGTCTGTCCCTTCTGGTCACTGTGCCCAACATAAAGTCCAGCTTTGTCTAGGGTGGACTCCAGTTGTCCAGTGCCCAGCATGGGTTCTGGGATAGTTCTGCTGAGCAAAAGCTGGACGTAAAACCAATCAACCTGCCAAACATGAACTAAGGATTGCTATAGTCAATATAACTTCACTGACAGACTGGAAGTGAAGACATGATGGCAAGAGGAAGGCTGGATATCCTCTGTATCCAGAAGACAAGATGGAAGAGCAGTGCGGCAAAACCATTTGGCTTGGGATCCAGAGTTTACTACTTAGGGGGAGGATGGACTAGAAATCGTGATGAGGGAAATGTTCAAAAAACATTGAGAGATATCATCAGAATTAGTGACAGATTCATGGCAATCAGACTCTGCTGTAAAAATAAGGCACTATTCATAGGTTCATATATTCATAGGTGTGTTCTAAGCTAATGGCCCTGGAGTCTTTGTAAGCCTAGCCCATAGGATTACCCTGGCATTGTGCCACCCAATCTTAGTTTCCAGTGCCTCTGTTGAGTAGAGCCACTGGAGTGATCTCCAGGGTGAATTTTCTATTTCCCATCCACTCATCAAGATTTCTCTTCAAGAGGGCTAGTGAGGTGCTCTGTTTGACCACCATCTTTAGAGCTTCTGTCCAAGTTCTGGGGCCGAAAGTTGTGGAATGAATTATAGCCTGGTAGTGCTGGAGTGTTTTCTGCTGCCTTGCACCAGGTCTCCGTTACAGCACAAATGTCAATGTTCTCCATTTTAAGGAGTGCTTCTAGTGAGTGCATTTTGAGATTTAAATCTCTAGCATTGAGCAGCATGACCCTAAGATTGCATTTGTTTGTAGCTGTTACAGTGGTAATTTGGTCTTTGGAACACCACCTAAAAAAGGCACTATAGGGGTGGCAAGAGCCTTGGCCAGTATCCGGAAGCCCAGGGGTGACAGATGCAGGCCATCTCTGGCAAAGCATCGAGGTCTGTCAATCATGTCATCCCAGGCAGACAGATACTGGATCCCCTTAGAATGACACCAGAAACTTAGCCAATTGTTAAAATCAATCATTTTCTGCTTGTACTGCAGTATCATTCTGGGTGATGGTAGTCCAGGGAGGTACTTCTCAGGTCATTCACACCTGCATGTACAATGACAGTCATATTTGCACCTGTTGTTGAGGGACCTGAGTGCGTTCGTTATGTGGTGGATCCTGGCACCTGACAGGTTGCTGACTGTTACTTTCTCCTTATTCAACCTAGTGAGTGAGACATCAGTGTGCCTCACTATCAAGTCATCTATAATCTTAGGGTTCCTATTAGAACCTTGAATGCTTGAAATATCGAAAGTCATATAGTCAACACCATATGATCGACATTTCAAGTGTTTGAAGGTTAAGGATAATGGCGCTGTTCAGTGCAGAATGGGAGAATTTCCCTTTTCTGCACTGAAGTGCGATCTCGGAGTTGATATATTTAAGTAGGGGAGGTGTGGGGTTGCAGGGGGGCTTGCCCTCCTGCCTGCACCATTAAGGTAAGTTTTTTTTCTTGTTTTTTGTTTTTTATTATATATTCGAACTTTCGAACTTCGATCATATGTTGTCGAACATATGGGAGTTGAAGTTTTGAAAGTTTTATTATATAATATAGACCCTAATCTTAACCTATTCCCCACAGCTGGGTTGTGATACCAAGGAAAAGAGTGCTTTTAGGCAGCAGTTACAGAACCTACTAGACAGAGCAGGACAACATGAGTTGGTGTTGATAATGGGGGATCTAAATGCACATATTGTGACAGACCTAACATGATATGAGAATTGCCTGCATCCACATGGGTGTGGCAATAGAAATAAAGAAAATGAGACCATCCTAGACATTTGTCTTGCAACTGGCTTGATGGCGAAAAACACATGGTTCAGCAAGAGAGACAGTTGCAAGATCGCATATATGAGTGGCCAACTTGCAACTCACGCAGACTTCCTCTGGGTAAGGAAAGGGCATTAGGTTAGAATCAGCAATTGCAAAGTCATCCCCTGTGAAACAGTCTGTCCACAGCATAAACCACTGGTTGCCACAATCAGCTGCAAGGAGTGGTCAGAGAAGGCTCTAAGGTCAACAGAGAGTAGGCTGAAGTTGACTGAATCTTCCAACATGGATCCCAAGAAAATATCATAGCTCTTTTTAGTGCATAACAGCTGGACACATTTATCTCTGAATCACTGACACAAGCACCTTGGATATCTCTCTCACTAAACACCCTTCTCTCCACACAAGACTGATTCTTCCCAACCATCGCATGCCTTTTTAAAGCCATCTCCCATCGATGGATCACCAAAGGACACAAATGCTTGGTAAATCTTGAAAAAAGACCCCCCACAGGAATAATTTCATCAACCTGGGAAACTTTACTAAAAAATCCACTCAAATACATAAATCCATCTCTCTACAAACTTCTTAGCAAAAACTATTGCAGAAACCCAAGCAATTTTAGAGTCTCATCAACCACATCATGAGACAGAACTCTTTCAAATCTTCCTCAACAGACAAACAATAGCACCCTATTCAAGTCTGGTACCCTTAACCATCATGTCTTCCTGTAAGAGTATGCATATATTCCCCACACACCCAGCACAAACTTACAACCTTTGCCCCCTGAACCACCTCTATACACTTCACCTTCTATCTTCAAATGAATTACCACAAAAAAAAAAAAAAACTTCTCAGTACCCTACTTTAGACCCCACTTGGCTCCCCTCTAACTCACCCAACTTGTTAGCATGGTTTATCTACCTAAGTCATGAGAAAATACACCTCTATCACCTACAGGGCCTCTGCCTCAATGCTAATACCATGGAAACCGACATTACTTCTGGAAACTAACATTAGTATCTCCCATTCCAAAAACCTCACAACCCACTACTGTAAAAGACTTAAGACCTAAGAACTGCAGTTCTCTCACATCTAGGTAAAACCTTAGAAAAATGGGGGGGGGGGTCTTCTGACTATATCCTCAAAAATGTCATGCTAACTCCCTAATAGCCTGGATTCTGGTCTGACAGAAGCACTATGACAGCATTTTTCACTCTTACAGATGGCATTGTGTAAAACACAGACAAAGGTTTGTTTACAGGAGCAATCTGTTATCCTAAATAAAGCCTTTAACCTAGAGGAGAACAGCCTACTAACTCTTTCATCTCCTGTGGCACTAACCTAAATTCTTTCCTCTGATTCTATGGTTTCTTACATAACCAACAATTCAAAGTCAAAAGGGGCCCTTCCCACTACTCCCCCTCTTCTCTCAAAACAGGAGTCCCACAAGGATCAATCCTTTCACCTCTACTCTTCTCAGTATTTACCGTTAGCCTTCCAAGTGATCTCCCACAACTCAGTATAATAGTCTATGCAGATGACATGGTTTTCTGCAGATGAAGCCCTACATTCTTATCTATTATGACAGACCATGAAGACAACCTGAAATACCTTTTCAATTTGCTCGATGGAAAAAAATAAATTACCCACAACAGCAACAAAAAAATAAAACAAAACAAAAAATATATAACCATGCTCTTTGCTTCTAAACCCAAGGTATCATCTAATTACCAGCATTGGATAATATAGTGCAAACCTATATTGATATCTTACAAAACACTTCCTACTTCAAATGCCTCTGAGTTTGATTAAATCAAAGCCTAGACTTCCACACATGTCACTAAGACAAAATCAAAAATACACTCATTTTAGGCCTAGAAAACCTCACATTTATTTCTTCTTAAAACAAAGCAGTCCTCATGGCCCAACTTGATCATGGGCTCCCACTCATTGCAGACACCTCCTCTAAAACCCTAAAAGCCTCTCAGACAATGGCTAATAGCATTTGCACATTCATCTCCCATACAAATGAGAATGCCAGTGCTGTGTAGAAAGCCAAATGCCGTTGCATCACACAAGAAAGTGTCCTGCCATTTGCATTTCTAATATGTAAGCTGCTTAACCAAACCTTGGCTGATAGAAAAGAACCCACACTACACCCTCAGGGGATTCTCCCACACCACCCTCACACTAATAACCCCCAGGAATAAATCAAACACTGCCAACCATTCTTTTTCACTTATTCTACCACTGTATACCTGGGAATTCCAAATTACAGCACTATGTAAAGCAAGCATCTTCACCAAATTCAGGCAAAAGGAGAAAAATATCGGTTTTAACAAGCCAAGTGCAAATGCTTCCTAACAGGCAACATTGTATAATCCATCAATAACTACATCTAAGCACAATCTCTTACACACTGCATCATTCTAATGTGGATATCATGCCTACTGTTTCTCTCGCCAATGTCTCCTACATCAATATTCTAGGAATTCGTATTTTGTTTGCTTTCTGAACATATATGGTTATGATTCAAATCTAATATTAGCTATGTATGCAACTACACTACTTTAAACACCCCTTATATGTATAATTAGAGCATTTACATATGCGTCTAACCACAGTTACACTACATTGTATTCCTTCCTTATTTTGCATGCTTCTCCCAAGATAAGCCTGAAAATGATTGTGTTCAGTGTTCTACTATAATCTACAAATGCAAATGAATTAATTAAATAAGTAAGTAAAATGTAAGCAAGCAAATAAATAAAATAGAAGCATTGTGTTTCCTTCTTTTATTATTCTACAGCAACATAATCTTGCTGACCAAATTAAAAGTCTTGTGCCACTGGGGTATTTAGTAGTTTAGAAATGACAGTCTCTTTATAAGACTCTTTTCCAAGTTATTCCAAGCCATGCAAATCTCCTTAAAACTACAGTAAATAATAACTTTATAAATGACAGCTTCCACATCAACAGTAACATAAAGTATACAGAAAGTGATCTGCAACAATATCAGCACTATTAATGATTCTAAAAATATTAATAAAGGTGTATGACTTACATTTTAAAATGAGGCTACAGCTAAACAACTAATGATAGAATCCGTTACACTGTCTACATTTTACTGTTTGTCTATGTTTCACAAAGATCTAAGGAATCCTCCCAGAAGATTCATTATTAGTAACTGCAAAGTTTATCTGGAAAGGGTAGAGCAGTTGATGAGATGTATATATTTATATGCATTTCTTTATCTATATCTATATCTATATACAGTAACGTGTTCTTTTCTTCAAAACTTAGTATAGACATATATATATATATATATATATATATATATATATATATATATATATATATGGGTCTATGTTGTATTATCAGAAATACAGTTCATCAAACTGTACTTCCGATAACTTACTTCCACGAAAGTGCATTATATCGAAAATGCACTTTCACAGAAAAATAAAAATAAAAACTAAATAAAAAAAAAACACACTAAACACAATTATGCAGGGTGGCTTGCTACCCCCACACAACCCTACTTTAATATACTCACTCCGAGATTGCACTATCATGGGGAAAAGGGAATATTCCCTTATCCAAACCGTACCACGATCTCAACATGAGTTTGCTTAGTAGTACATCAACACTACATATTGATGTACAACTAACGTTACATGGAAACTGCATGTTTTTTTTTTTGTTGTTTTCTTTAGCGAAAGTGCATTTTCAATAAAATGCACTTTCGCTAAAGTGGGTCAGCGAAAGTACTTTTGATGAAACAACAAGGATCCATATATATATATATATATATGTATATATATATATATATATATATATATATATATATATTTATATGACAGAATGATGATCAACAGGTGTGCAAGACTGACAATCTCTGGGTTCTGGGTAGAGGAATATTCTCTGAGTTAGTATATATAATTAGCAAGGGGGCAAGCCCCTCTGAAAAGACACTTACTGTTTGTTTAGCCTGCTCTGGGATTACTGCACGCACAGGACATGTCAATATTTCTTCGTTCAACATTTTGAAGTCAATCTCCTGAGTCCATCACCATTATCTATCAATCTATTTCTATATATCTAAATATATGTGTGTGTGTACATATATATATATATACACACACACATATTGAAAGATAAATGGTGTAAGGCAAGACAACAGCACAGTACTTATTATTCAGTTGGTTTAATAAAACAAGAAAAAACGTTAGTGCTTTCACAGTGAAAGTGCTAACGTTTTTTCTTGTTTTATTAAACCGATTGAATAATAAGTACTGTGCCATTGTCTTGCCTTACACCATTTATCTTTCAGTGTACTTTGTTCTTTTGGGTGTTTTAAGCATTAATCCAGTGGCTAAAGGTATTTTTTGCATATATATCTATATATCTATATATATATATATATATATATATATATATATATATATATATATAAGAGACACACACTCACACACACACACTCTCAGACACACACACACTCTCAGACACACACACAAACACACACACACACACTCTCAGACACACACACACACACACACACACACACACACACACACACACACACACACACACACCTGTGTGTCTACATACAGGTTCTCTTTTTAATTTTATAATACTGAAATCCCGAATTTCAGTATTTTGAAATTAAAATACCGAAGACTGGAAATACCGGCAAACCAGAAGCATGAAATTCAAAATCCCGAAGTACGAAGATTTTGAATTAGCGCTTCTGGTATTGTGGTGTGTGAATGGTAAAATGTGAGTTTGAGTATGTATGTATGTATGTATGTCTGTTGGTTAGGGCTTTAGTGTCTGCCAGTGTGTGTTTTGACTGTGATGTGTATGTGCGAGGGTGTGTTTAATGTGTGGGAGTGAGTTGCTTGTGTGTGTGCGAGGGTGTGTTTAATGTGTGGGAGTGAGTTGCTTGTGTTTGTCTGATATTGCGATCTCGGAGTTAGTATATATAAGTAGGGGGGTGTGGAGGGTGCAGGTGGGCTTGGCCCCCTGCTTATCTGTAGTGTAGGATATTATATTTGAGTTGGGGGTGGTGTGTATGTGTTTGTGTGTGCTATATCTAGTGTAGCGTCGGGATTTTGAATTTCGCGGTTTTAGTGTTTTGGTGTTTTGTGTCTTCGGCTATGTAATTTTGAAATACTGAAATTCAGGATTTCAGTATTTTGAAATTACATAGTGAATCCTTACATACATATATATATATATATATATATATATATATATATATATATATATATATATATATATATATATATATATATATATATATATATATATATATATATATATATATATATATATATATATATATATATATATATATATATATATATATATATATATACATACACACACACACACACACACACACACAAACACACACACACACACACACAGATATATATATGTACACACACACACACACACACACACACACACACATATATATATATATATATATATATATATATATATATATATATATATACCTTCTGGAAAATAATTTCAAAAGAGTTTTTTCCCCTCATCTGTGAAATAACAGGATTAGACTAGAGTCCACCTATAACTTAATTGCTTAGATTTAAATTTATTAGGCCGGGATCAGTGTTACTAAATTATACAAAAAAAAAAGTAAGTGGTGAAAAGTTTCTATATGACACAAGTTGCCGTTCACCTGTACTCTTGAGTTCTTTGTCCTTTGGGGAACTTTTCTTGGAAAACCTGTATCAAGCTAAGAGACTGTTTTTTTTGTATACTGCTGAATGTTTTATTAGAATGTTTATTTCTAAGAGTTATTATGTACAAGATAGAGAGAAGGCATATTGTGAAGCATGTATCAAAATAAGAGAAGAATTATTATTTAAAAATAAATGTGTGGAAAGGGAAAGGTTCTACAGAAAAAAAAGTTATGTACTCACCATAACCTTCCATTTCTGTTGTCCATTTTCACTCTTCCTCAACTGTTGGGTTCAGATCCGATCCTCAGATCTGACTTGGCCACCTCTTCCAGATCATACAGAGTGAAACTCTTGAGCTACTCCCTTTACTCACAATGCCCCAGTCACCTTACATACCTCAAATCTAGTTTGATACCCGCAGACCTGCAGAGTAGTGGTGAATCAGGAAATAAAAGAACCTGGGGCTCAAACAAAGGAATAATGGTTCCTCCAACATTCTTCAATCTTTCCAAGATTAGAGCAAAAGAAGGGGTTGGTGAGAGGGAAGTTGAGGAAGAATGAAAGTGGACATTGATGGAACTTTATGGTGAGTACATAACTTTTTTATCTGATGTTGTCATTTTCATTCATTCTTTAACCATTGGGACATTTTCCCCAGCTACCTAAATGCCAGGAAGACTGTAAGGAAAGATATTTCTGAGCAAGGCTGAGCCAAAGGCTGCTCTTCCCCTAGAGGCCAGATCCAATTTGTAATAAGCAATAAAGGTATGAGGATTAGCCCAAGCTGCAAATGCACAAATATCATCCAAAGAAGTTATATGCAAAAAGGCTGAAGAAGTTAACATAGACCTGGTGGAATGGACTTTTGGTGGTTTTGGTAAAGGCCAATCATTTTTTCATACATAAAGGTAATACAATCAGTCAATCATTCAGCTAAAGTTACTTTAGAAACTGGTTTGCTAATTTTGATTCAGAAAATGAAACCTAATTGTTTGGATTATCTGAATTCTATGCTTCTGTGAAGGTAAAAACATAACTGTCTATGAACATCCAACCAGATATAACATATATTCTCCTTTTCTTGAGAAATTTGTAAATAAGACTGGAAAGTTGATAACCTGATTAATATTGGATTCTGACACCACCTTAGACGGAAGAGAAGGAAGGGTTGGTCCATAAAGGTATGCTATCCTTGTGAAAACCAAATAAGGAGGTTTAGATGCCAGAGCATGAAGTTCAGACACTCTTCTGGCAGAATAATAGCAACTACAAAAACAGTCTTCCAGGTCAAAAATTTTAGTTCACACTTTGACAAAGGTTCAAAGCGGGATGGGTTAAGGCCTGTAAAACAATATTTAAATCTCAAAGGGTAGTATGATCCTTAAAAGGAGGTCTAATTAGATATGTTCTGCTGAGAAAGGCCTTGCAAAGCTTGGAGGAAGCTAAGGTAGAGTTATTTACTCTCATATGAAAGTTGAAAATGGCTGCTTATTGTACCCTGACAGTCAAGGAGCTAGCTCCTTCATTGAATATCATAGCTAAAATTCAAGAACCTTACAAATCTATGCTGAAAATGGGTCTAGATTATTTTTATATTCCCCAAAAATAAATCTTTTCTATTTACTTTTGTAAAGTTTTTTGGTGGAAGCTTTGTGGGATCATAAAAGAATGTGACAGACAGGGGAAGACAGCCTGGGCTGTCTAGCAATCAACAGTACTGGAGAAACCATGCAGTCAGCTCGAGGCCTGAAATGTCTGGATGAGTCATGCGTGTCAGATGAGACGGTAGGTCTGGAGTTGGATCCAGAATTCAAGGCGGATGTAGAAGATAAGGCCAAAGGAAGGAAAAAGAGATCTGTTGAGGCCAATAAGGTGCAATGAGGTTTACTGTGCTCTTCAATCAAGATGCTTTCTGGAGAAATTTGGGAATGCTAAGAATTGGGGCTGAGCATACAGGAGACGAGAGGGCCAAGCATGAACTAGAGCATCTCTCACAGACTCCTCCATTGGGGGATCTGGGCAAAGAACCTGCTGCTGCACTTGTTGTAGAGGGGACATGGAAAGCAATCACAGCATTGTTTACCACATCAACAGAAAATCTTCTCTGCCACCTTCATGTTGACAGACCACATGTGAGCCATTAGAACAGACCTGCTTAACTTGTCTGCAATCATGTTGGACTTCCCCAGAATGTGCATTGCTATCAGAAAGCGATTGGATGAGATCGCCCTTTGCCATACTCTCATAGCTTCTCGACATAGGGGGTAAGATCTGGTCCCCCCTTGTTTGTTGATATACCAGACCACTGACATATTGCCCATCTGAATTGCAATAGCCCTGGTTGGGACAGCATTGAAAGGTCTGCGCTCATCTCATATGTATGTTGGCCTCTTCAGGGGACCATGTACCTTGAACCCTCCTTCCCAAGAAGTGTCCCTCATCTGATCTGTGATTTGTCCATGGTTGAGGAAAAACAAAGGTAAAGCCTTCTTTTATTTGATTGGACTAGATCCACCACAGAAGGTAGTTCTTGCAAACATGAGTTACTTTGACGGGACTGGATACTGAGTGTTGGAGAATAGACCATTAAGTTGCGAGTATCTATTGAAGGATTCTCATATTGTACCTTACCAGCAGTACAGAAGTGATTGCCACTTACATATATCTCAATGCTTGGAGTATCAGATGAGCTGAAAGAGAAGAGCTTTTAATGATCTTTATGATCTGGTACTGAATTGTTTTAATTCAAGACAGAGGGAGAGAAGCTATTTGTGAGACCGTATTGAACAAAACACAGATGAATTCCAGCGTCTGAGTTGGAATGCATTGAGACTTGTTCTAATTGACAGAAATCTCCAGATGAAAGTACAACTGCAGTAAGTAGTCCCATGCTTGAATTAGTCAATGCCTGGTCTGAGCACACAGGCACCAGTCATCCATATATGGAAACACTCGGAATCCTTGCAGTCTCAACTGAGCTGCAACCACTACCATGCACTTGGTAAACACCCTGGGGGCAGTGGTGAGATCAATGGGTTCCAAGCCAGAAGTGTAGATATCTTCTGGATCATCTGTTCATTTTGATGTAATAGTATGTATCCTGAAGATTTATCAAGCACATCCAATCATCTTTGTGCAGAAATGACAGAATGGACTGAACCATGACCATCTGAAATTTTGTATGTTGAACAATCGATTTTGTTTGCTGATATCCAAGATTACTATCCAGTCCCCTGTCTTTTTTTGGCACTAAAGATAATCTTGAATACTCTCCAGACTCTTTCTGATTTGAAGAGACCTCTTGGATGATTCTTTTTTTCCAGCAGATTGTTGTTTCAAGTTTTTCTGCTTCTCTCTAACTGGGTGGAACATTAGGGATTTTGTTTGATACTAGCATGGGTGGATGAGAAAATGGTATTATATAACCTCTGGATATTATCCTCTGCATCCATGAATCTTTTGGAATTTCTAGCCATGCTCTCTGGGGCAGGGATAAATGACTTCCGACTGCCTCCAGAGATGCACAGTTGGATCGCCTTTCAGTAGTGCTAATAGGATCTGTCAGAGAAAGTACCCCCTAGATCCCCTTAGAACCCTGATTATGAAGATCACCTCTGCTGCAAGGATGGCGTCTTCCATTTGAATTTCCCCTTCTGCCCCTTGGGAACCATCTCCACATGGATTTTGGATGGGACCCTGGGATTTTTTGAACCGCATTTTCTGTCCGCCTCATTGATTCCTAGAAAAGGTCTCTTGAGAGGGTAGAACAATGTACGCCCACAGCAGACATGGTTTTCCCTTCCTGCTCACACCTAGAAAGCATGAATTTTACTTTGGGGCCAAATAAGGAGGCTCCATTAAAGGAAGCATTTATGAAAGAAAATTTTAAGGGTTCTGCAAAGTCATATAAGTACATCCAGACATGTCTTCTGATAGAAATGCCTAAACCCACCGGCTATGAGGTACCTTCAACCATGTGGGAGCTAAACCTCATGGACAAATTTGAAATAGACTAAAGGGTAGCCAAATGAGAGGAAATAGGAATTAGAAAGTTCATTGATCAAATCTCTCTGGAGTCCTGTAAAATGTACCAAATAATTCAGCCACCTGAGTTCAAAGGTCATTCAAGTATAGACACACTTCCAGAACATGTCAGTTGCCCTAGACTCTCTGTTGGCAGGGGTGGAATGAGGAAGTTTGTTCTGCCAGCTCCTTCTTACTGGCCAACACTACAACCATGGCATAAATGAGTGCTCCTTTACTCCAGTATAGTCTATCCTTAGTTGGTGCAACGATCCTATCTGGTCTCTTAGGGATTGGCTCAGTCATATCAGGCTCCTTCCACACACATCAACAGACTAAATCAATGAGCTCACCAATGGATGGAGTCACCAAGGAGGTAGATGGGCCAGCTCCAAAGGCTTCCAGGAACACCAACTCCTCTTGGGAAGGGTTATTGGGTGACAAGCCAACCCTTTGTTTTAGGAGTTCAAAGATGTCTCCAAGTGAGACCTCATTGGGTGGTGATCTGGGGGACCCTTTCCCTACATCAAAGTCAGAGCCTTGGTGACAGTCTCTTCTGGGGAATCTAAGTGACTCTTTTTGCACTTTCTCTTCTGAGGAACCTTTGTAGTTAAATGATTCAGGGAAATATGTGAAGAGATTATTATACCCTGTTGGGTGTCTGGAGACTGGTTTGGGCTAGCTGTGCCAGTGAAATGGATGACCGAGGCTCTAGACACAGAATCAAATGGAATTGGGGAGTTGGAGCTGAAGAGGGAAGAGAAGTCAAAACTCTGGGAACAGACAAGGCTCTCACCACTACCTCAAAGGTAGAAAGCCTCAGAGAAAGAGACAAGATGGATCCAATAAGGCAGGCTTACAGACCATTGGTTCCCTTCACCCCACAACCAAACTATTCAAGGAGGGAGTTGGAGCTGAGCTATCCAGCATCGAAGCTCTAAGAGTAGAGACAACTCTGACAACTTCAGAGTCAAATCCAACACCCCCAAACCATCACTGATACTACGGATCAGAGAGTCATCCTGCACCAAAGTAATCCACATCAGACCACTCAGATACATTGGAGTCAAAGATGGCAACATTTTTATATCCAAGCCAGATGACTCCAGGACTTTCGGATCTGATGGCTCTGAAACCAAAGGTTGGATTGGAGAAGGGGCTAGTAGCAGAGGTGTAGTACTGAAAAGGGTCTCTGGACCTGATGGGGTCAGAGCCAAAAGAACTCCCATTTGTATCTGCATCCTGAGAAATTTCCACATCCTGTCCACATCTGCTTCAGTTAGGCTCTTGGAAGATTGAATGGATAAGACTTGCGTGGTGCCAAGGAGATTGTGCCAAAAAAGGTGATGGGAGCAAAGAGGTGATTGGATCCAGCAATAATTGAGGCGAATGGATCCATAATGATTTATCAGATCTAGGCTTTGGATATGACTTTTTGACTTGTTTAAGAGAAGGCTCTTATAACAGAGCCAAAGTAGCAGACAGTGTCAGATCTGGAGATATCTTACTTTATTCTTTTGTATGTGAATCTTCTTTTTTTTGTCTGATCTTTTGGGGATTTGAGCCCTACAGGCTTTAGATGCAGGTTTAGAGAGCAGCAATCCCCTAAGAATTAACTTATTCTTACATTCAGTTAAAACACTGGTATTAAACCATTTAGAAATATTACATTCAGAGAAGGCCCTGAGCAGTACATATACTTTGAATGCGCATCTGAAATGAGTATTTTGTTTCTGCAGTCCATGCATTTTTAAACCCTGAAGGCTTGTCAGACATAATAAAGCAGAAACAAGGAGTAATGAGGAACAAGTTAGAAAGTTAGAAAATCCTTTTTTTTTTTTTTAATAGATAGGAAAAGAAATTACAAACAATGGTAAGTAAAAGGAGGAGTACTATAAAGTACTACACAAGGACAGGATACCAGTGATGGTATTGATGAATACTCTTAGACTAAAGGGGAAAAGGGGTGAAATCTTAGAAATAACTAGGTTTAAAGGGAAGAAAAAGAATGAAAGGTATACAAATTATTAAAAAGCTACTAACTCATAAAAGCTGTTAAAGCTCACTTGAGAGTTCAGCGACCATGTCCGAACTTTATGGTAGCAAATGAGATCTGAGGTATGTAAGGTGGCTGAGGTATTATGGGTAAAAGGAGGAGCTTGAGAGTGTCAATGTTATGATCTGGAAGAAGCAGCCAAGTCAGACCCAAGGATCGGATCTGAACCCAACAGTTGAGGAATGAATGAAAATGACAAAATCAGATCAGAAAGTATATTTTTTTGTTATGGAGTACCATGATAAAGCTTTGCAACTGATACAATTATTAAAGCTTTTTTTTTTTAATTGTAAAGCACTTTTGAAACATGTAGAAATAAAGCAAAATATATAAGGAATGTATATCACATCACAGATTTGTCCATAGGTTTATAGTAGGCTATCTGCCCTTGTGGGAAATATTTCCAATAAAAAGGTAAGAATTAAACTCTGTACCTTGTGTATATAAGGTAAATACCTTAACCATTATGGCAAACTACTTTATATAGCTACAACTCATTTTATATAAAAAAAAGTTATGTACTCACCATAACATTCCATGTTTGTTCCATCTCACCATTCATTCTTACTTGGACGGGTACAGAGCAGATTCTCGGCTCTGACTCGGCCGAACACACCAGCTGGAAGTCTCAAACTTGGCTTGTGACAAGGTAGGTATCCCATGATGCAGTGGTGCAACTCTCCAGATCTTGTTTGCCGCTAACAGTAATAAGGACTAATATAATGGTATGACACCACGTCAAGGAGTAAAAACAGAGGTAGTCAAAGGAGCTCATGTATAAGAGGAAAGGTCACCACCAGGTGCTCTAGGAGTCCTTGGATAGGGGAAGGTGGGGGTCATAAGAATGAATGGCGAGATGGAAAACAAACATGGAATGTTATGGTGAGTACATAACTTCTTTATGTTATGTTGTCCTATCTCGCCTTCATTCTTACTTGGATGGAACAGCGTCCCTAGCATCTTTTTCCCAGGTGGCTCACGGGAGTACGCCTTTGAGCACAGTGGAACCAAAGGAGGCCCTGTCCCTGGAAGCCAAATCAACTTTGCAATGAGTGATAAACATGTGAGGATTAACCCACGTAGCGGCAGCACAGATACTGTCCATAGACATTCTGGCCTGGAAAGCAGAGGATATCACCAATGCTCTGGTTGAGTGACCTCTAATTCTGAATGGTAAATTTCTATTATTGGAGGTGTATATAAAAGTGATACAACTTGAAAGTCAATTTGGAAAGGTGACTTTAGACTCTAGCATATCCTTTTTTGCCTCAGAGAAAGAGATGAATAATTGGTCAGATTTTCTGAAATCTTTAGTTCTATGCAAATCGAATCTGAGCTCTCTATGCACGTTCAATTGGTGGAGTTTATACTGTGCCTTGTTGCTATGATTGGGAAAAAACACCAGGAGCTCAGTAAATTGATTTATATTGGACTGAGAGCAAACTTTAGGTATAAAGGATGGATTAGTTCATAGGGATACCCTATTCTTATGGAAAATCAGATATGGTGGTCAAATAACAAATACATGCAGCATTTCAGTGATGTGATGTGTTGTTTTAAAAAACAAAATAGTCGAGGTGACTGGTCAAGAAAGATTCAGACAGTTAATACAAAGGGTCATAATAAAAAACAGGGTCCTACAGCGTACATTGTGAAGCAAATGTTTGTGGTATCAATGGAGTTCTGATGATGTCCCAGAGTATTGATGGAGGGATGAAAGCGCTAAACTTTATGGATTTGTTACAATAAAATGACTTTTTACGAACCTATTATGGACTGGATGTGGAGCTTATTGTAAAGTCCTTGTTTGAGCACTGTTTATTTTATTTTAGATATGGTGGTCTGATTGATGGTGCTTGCAACTCTGAAACTCTTCTAGCAGATGTTACAGCTACTAGAAGGACAGTCTTCCAGGAAAGAAATCTGAGGTCACAAGATGAAGAGGGCTCGAACGGTGGCAATGTTAGTTGAGACAGGACAACATTTAACTCCCAAGGAGAGAGTGGTTCTTTAAAAGGAGGTCTCACTAAGGAAGTGCCTTTTAAAAATGCTTTACACAACCTGTGTGACATTAGGTTAGGAGTATGCTCACCAAGGTGGAAATTCGAGATTGCAGCTAGCTGAACTCTAATAGCTGCTGCAGCCGAGCCTTGCTGGAAGAGTTCTGCAAGAAATTCTAAAATGGATTGAACTGGAGCATGAAATGGGTCAATGTTTCTAGTTTGCGCCCAGTGAGGGAACCTCTTCCATTTGTTAGTATATAGCTTTCTAGTAGAATCTTTATGAGAGGATATCAATATGTGTTTGACTGCTGGAGTGAAGTTTTGAAGCCTGAAAAAGTTGGGAAGTGGAGCAGCCATGCTGTCAAGTTGAGGGTGTGGAGAGAAGGATGAAGTGTTCCTGACATATGTGTCAGAAGGTCTGGAACTGGGTCCAGAACCCACGCCTTCTCCTGCAGATGAGGCCAGAGGAAGGGGAACCAAATCTGATGAGGCCAATATGGGGCAATGAGAATCAGCCTGCTTCCAAAGGATTTTGTTTTCTGGATGACTTTGGGTATAAGGGGAAACAGGGGAAAGGCATAAAGAAGTCTCAATGGCCAATTGTGAACAAGTGCTTCTCTCTGTGTCTCTCCTGGAGGGGGAATTAGGGCAAAGTAGCTGCTGCATTTGGTATTCATGGGAGTGGCAAAAAGATCACAGCAAAGCTGGCCCCATTTCTGGAAAATCTCTTCTGCTATGTTCTGGTTTAGAGACCACTGGTGAGGCATTAATATTGCTCTGCTGAGCTTGTCTACTATCAGCTTGGATTTCCCTGGAATGTGCATTGCTACTAGAAAGTGTTGGGAAGGTATTGGCCATTGCCAAACTCTTAGAGCCTCTAGACAAAGTGGGTATGATCTGGTTCCTCCTTGTTTGTTTATGTACTATACTACCGAAATATTGTCTGACTGGATTGCAATCGTCCCCAGTGGAAGAGAGTCGTGGAGTGCCTGCAACACCAGAAGCACTGCTCTCATCTCTAGAACACTGATGGGCAAATGGGCCTCATGGTCTTTTTATATACCTTAAACAGTCCTTCCCAGATAATGACCCCCCCCCCACCCTATCTAGGAAATGTCTGTGGTCACTGTAGCAACAGGTTGTTGAGGAATAAAGGGTCTCCTGATGGTCACATGATTGGACTGAGTCCACCACTGTAGATTCCTCTTGCATGACTCTGTTATTCTGATCAGATGGGACATAGGAAGTTCTTGAAGCGACCACTGAGAAAACAGGAGCCACTGAAGGATTCTCATATGCATCCTGGTGAGAGGAACTAGAGTTATGGTTGAAGCCATTGTTCCTAGAAATTTCAGAACTACCTTTGTCTTTACCTTGTCCTTGGAAAGAAGGTGAAGTATTTGCTGTCTGAGGGCAGAAATTCTGTTGGGTGGAAGACGTGCCATCATACAAACAGTGTCCAGGTTTGCACCTATGAAGGTAATATGTTGACAGGGCAACAAGGCAGATTTTTTAAATTGATTGTTATGCCTAGATGAGCACAAATTTCCAGTGTCACATCCCTGGCTTGTTGGAGTAGACGCTTGGTGGTGGCAGTTAGGAGCCAGTCATCCAGATACAGAAACACTTTGAATCCAAGTTGTCTCAAGTGAGCCATTACTACTGCCATGCATTTGGTGAACACTCTGGGGGCTGTAGTGAGGCCAAAGGGCAGAGCTTGGAACTGATAATGACTGTCTCCCAGCTGGAAGCATAAATGACTCCTTGATGATCTGTCCATTTTTATGTGGTAGTATGCATCTCGGAGGTCTATTGAGCACATCTAATCATCTTTCCCTAAGAAGGGAAGTATTGTCACCACAAGGAACTTGGACTTTTTGACAGATTGTTCATTTTGCTGATATCTAATATGGGTTTCCAGTCCTCTGTTCTTTTTGTCACCAAAAAGAATTTTGAGTAAGTTCTGAATCCTATTTGGTCTGTGGGGACTTTTTGGATGACTCTTTTGTCTAGCAACTTTTGGATTTCTATAGCTGCTTGCTCCCTTAGATTCAGTGGAGCATCTGGGATTGTTCTGATGTGTGGGACAGGATGGCAAAAGGGAATGGAATATCCTCTGGATATTATGCTTTATACCCACTTGTCTTTTGTGATATTTTGCCAGTCTTTTTGGTACAAAGATAAACGTCCCCCAACTGCCTCCAGAGTAGAGCAGGTGGGCCTCCTTTCAGAAGTACTGATAGGGATGTCCACAAAAGGAATCATGGTCACCATGGTTTTGCAGACCCCATCTGCCACCAGGACGATGTCTACCATTGTTGCTTCCCCCTCTGCCCCTGGGAAGGATTCACCTCATGTATCTTGGAAAGTTCCCTGGGATCTTTTGAACCACATTTTCCCACTCTTCTGACCCTTAGGGTAAGGTCTTGAAGTGAAAAACGTACGGCAGACAGAGTTTTCCTTTCCTGCTCGCATCTGGTGAGTGTGTCTTTAACTTTAGGTCCAAAAAGTGAGAAATCATCAAAAGGGGCATTGGTAAAGGTAGACTTAAAAGGTTCCACAAAATTACACAAGTGCATCCAGGAGTGTCTCCTCAGGGAAACTTCTGAACCCACTGCCCTACTCGCTCCATCCACTGCATATGATATCAGTCTCATGGAGGAGTTGACGTAATTTAAGGTGGAAAGCTGGGAGGTGATTTTCTCTGTCACCCCCACAGCCAATGGACCTTGGAGAGTATCTCCTAGCTCCTTCAGGAGATCTCTTTGTAGCATTGTAAAGTGTGTGAGGTAGTTCAGCGATCTGATTGTAAAGGTCACTGATGAAAAGATACGCTTCCCATATCTGTCCATCGTTCGAGAATCTTTGTTCAGAGGATGAACAGATGAGGATGTCTCAGAAAGTTCCTTCTTGGTGGCTCCTACCACCAACATAGCATCTACAGGCACACCTTTTGTAAGAAAATCTTTTCCAGTGGGAGTGGTCAAAAACTTGTTTGGCCTCTGAGAGACTGGTTCCATAGTGTCAGGTGACTCCCATGCCTTTTGACTGACTAACTCCATTAGCTCATCAAAAGGCGGAGACACCCAGAAGGCTGAAGGATGAGATCCAAAGTCCTTCGCGTACACTGACTCCTGATCAGAAGGGGTGATGGTGTTCCAGCTGCCTCTCCATTTTAGGATCTCAAGGATATCTGCAAATGAGATATCTTCAAAGGATGACCATGGGGATACTTTTGACTCCTCAAGGTCAGTGTCTGAGATGACAGACTCATCAGGGGAGTCTATATGCTTCCTCTTGCATGTCCTCTTCCGAGGGGGCTCCTCAGAAGAGTATTCTGGGGAGGCCTCGGAAGAGTGGGGCTCACTTAATGGGGTTTCTTCAGGCTCTGAATCTCTGTTGCCCTGTGGATGGAGTGGTGCCAAGACAGTAGCCGGTGCTTTGGGGGAACAAATGCCAGTATCCTTGTGTAGAGCTGTAGAGGGGGACAGCACACTCCTCATCAGCTCGAAAGCAGAACCCATTAGTTTTGAGGAAACCCCCAGTTCTGAGGAAACAGGGGACACCCCCCAGCTCCAGGGAGACTGGCTCCAAAGCTGATGTAGAAGCCAAGCTCATCCAAGCCGATGCACCAAGGGGTAGACTCAGAAACGAAGAAACTCAGGACCGAACATCCCCCTCGGGGCTGACTGTTGAACTTTGGCTCCCAGACACCCCAGATGGCACAGAGAGTGTCAGAGCAGAGATTGGTTCCAGAATCTTCCAAGGGGGTCCCAGAACCAATGGGTCTACAGCAAATGATACTTGGCACTCCAGCTCCAAAGATCCAGCTTGGCTCAGAGGAGGAACGACAGTGAATGTAACAGTCTTAGAAGGCTCCAAAACCTGTTAGGACGGAGCTGAGAAAAATGGTGTCAATGCCAGCGACATCAATAGTCTGTGCACCACCCACTCCATATCATCATCAGACAGGCTCCTGGAGGATAGAGTTGGTGAACGAGATCTCTCCAGAATGGGAGATCTCAAAGTAGTGGAGACTGGTGGAATTTCAATTGACCGGCTCCAAGACATGGTTTCTTTCGGTTCCAAAAACCTTGCAGCCGAAGAACCAGGTTTGTCAATAATAATTATCGCCATTGGTTCCGAAGCCTGTGGAGCTGAGGAGGTTGATGGCTGATAAATTTTTGACAATTTTTCAGGAGGCTCTGACTGAGCCAAAGAGACAGGAGATGGTCTTTTGTTTGGTTTGTCCCTCTTAGAAGAAGAAGAGGATGAAGAAAAGAAGCACTCTGTACAGCTTCCTCAAAGGTCAGTTTCAAGAGTCCTTTGACAATCAATTAATTTTTCCTCTCCTGCAGCACATGGGTGCTAAAGGAGTGGCAGAATGTGCAATTTTTCTGGAGATGGATAGCTCCTAAACAATAAACACAAATGCTATGTCCATCTGTAATAGATATTTTTGGGCACATTTTTGACATTTCTTAAAGCCAGAAGGTTTATGTTCTTTCTCCCTAGTCTCTTTGGGCATGTTAGGGAAGAAAAGTCCTACAACAATTATAAACACTGAGTAAAAATCACACCACTTCTAGAAAAAATATTAACACACTAATTTAAAACATACAGCACATCTAGTGAATATAAATAGAAATAGCTTTGCTCTAACTAAAACGAGCATAAGGACCTCTAATTTAAACGGACCTAGTAAGCTATAATAAAAGGACAGACAGAATACACTAATACTACTAGCCCTCTAACTAAAACTGGCAATTAGCTCTCTAACTTAAATGAGCTAATGAACTCACCAATTAAGTAATTAACTAAGTGACCAGAAATACACACACACACACACACACACACACACACACACACACACACTAATAAGCAATTTTAAGAGCACCACTACAGTAAGATAAACTATGGGATACACAGTACAGGTCTGCAAAAACAGCGGCCAAGAAGTAGCACACAATAGCGAAAAAAAGAGAGATAAACTTAAGCTACACACTAAAGCTAAGCTTTAAAAAAGGGCATAGTACTCAGTAAACTATCTAATCTCTAAATTCTAAATAGTTGTAAATTCTAAAGGGCAAAAGACAAAAAACCTAGCCACGGCCAAGAAGAGAGCATCCAACCGCATAAAGCAGCAAATAAAAGATCTGGAGAGTTCCACCACTGCATCATGGGATACCAACCTTGCCACGAGCCAAGTTTGAGACTTCCAACTGGTGTATTCGGCCGCTTCCGAACCCATCCAAGTAAGAATGAAGGTGAGATAGGACAACATGACATCAATTGTTTTAAACATCCTGTGCATATTTTGTAGATTTCAGGCAATACATGGAATGTATCCATGGGGGCATGGTTTAAAATGAAAAAATGCCACATATTATGTTACTTTTCACTCAATCAACTTGATTTGGTAAGAAAAGTAGTATAGGTTTTACTCTGCTCTTACAAAAAAGCATAAGTGAGAAAAAGATATTAAAGTCAAATTTTATGAACCCTCTAGAGATACTGTTAATAAGAGTGTCATCAGTACTGATATGCCTTGCCAGGATGGTATTCTGAGGATGTTATTTAATTTACTAATGTTAAATTTCAATGGAAGCATCTTATGTGAGAATGTAATGCTTAATTACTGCTTAATTATCAATAAATGGTTAGTTATGATTGATGAATATCAATATGTTTTAAAGCTGCATAATATTCTAACTCATTGAAAGCACTTCTACCAATGTGTAAGTATTTTTATTTTTTAATAAAGCATGCTAGTTTCTTTTTTATGAAGTTGATGGTGAGTGAATTTTTTGGATTTGCAATTGTTATTTATTCTCCTTAAAAATAACTTGAACCTAGCTGATTCTAATAAAGGATCTGTTAGCACCGTGAGCATACTTTACTATATGAATTTCAGTCTTATCCATGGTAGTTACAAATTTTTCTAATCTGTTGCTAATATTATTGCTGAATACAATTTTTCTTGGATTTGCTGTAAAATGGAACGTTGATATGGTACTGGCACCCTATATAAATTTAGTGGTCTACCACCCAATATATTAAGTATGTATTCTTTTTTACTGTACTTACCTAGCATCCTAGAACCATTTTTTGTTTTGCTTACTCTTCTGCTTCATTCTTTCTGGCTTATGCCTATGCTCCCATCCACTGCTGGGGCTACCACCCTCTCATAGACAATGGACTATCTCCGCTCTAATGCTGGGGCCAGCATGAAACCAAAGGGAGTCCCAAGGGTCATGCTATTGACTGCTTCCACCAAGAGATTTTTTTCATTTATGAACTAACCCTTATAGGTTCATAGGACAATACAAGGCTATTGGCCCGGAGGCCCTTATAAGCCTAGCCAAGAATTTCACCCATGTTCCCACAAAGGCTCCCCTTCCTTCCCTGCATTCTCTTATTTTATATCCAAGGGCTGTCTATACCCCCATGGACCATGCTTCCCAGTGCCTTAGACATCCAAGGCACTAGTCGAACTCAGGGTGCCACAAAGTTATCCCCTATGCCACAGCGTAGGCCTTAGTATCCTAGAATCATAGATAGTAAAGATACAAGAAAGACAGTCTTTTTCCACTTTCATTAGATGTTGACAAAGAGACAATAACTGGATATGCCTTATATTTATTGTATAAATCGTGAATATGTAAAGGAGGCTTTTATTATGCTGTTATGCCTTTTTGGAACTGGTGCCTGGGAATCCAAACAATAATTATTTTCTTTTAAAACATCATGAAAAACATATATAATGTGGTAGAGATTCATGATTTTTATAGCTTTTATTTGGAGTACCGGGGTCACCTAGACAGCAAAAGAAAAATTCTCCTATGAAATTTAAATGATGTAAAAATATTTTTTGGAGGAGAATAAGAAGTTATGTCTTACCATAACGTTCCATGTTAGTTGTCTTCTTCTCACCTTCTTTCTTGCTGGATGGGTTCGGAGCCAATCCTCGGCTCCGACTCGGCCTATACTATAGCTTGAGAGCTATTTTTACCGGCTTGAGGCAGCCCTATATCCCACAATACCATGCTCTAACTCCCCAGATCTCGTTTGGAAGCTAAGACATAGTATAAATAATAATATTATACTAATAATAATATTATAATCCTCTTTTATGAGTACAGATTACCTGCTAGTAACACTAAGGATACAAGGAAAAAGACGCAACATATTGTATCTCCAAAAATGGAAGGACTCAGAACCTCGAGTCTATCCAGGCTAGGGGGCAGGAGGGAGGGACGCAAGAAAGAAGGCGAGAAGAAGACAACTAACATGGAACGTTATGGTAAGACATAACTTCTTAATGTTAAGTTGTCATTCTCACCTTCATTCTTGCTGGATGGGACAGCGTCCCTAGCATCTTAGTCCTGGGTGGCTCAATGGAACAGACTCTTGAGTACAGTGGAACCAAAATCAGCTCTATTTCTGGAGGCTAAATCAAGCTTGTAATGAGCAATAAAGGTATGTTTGGATGCCCATGTAGCTGCTGCACAAATGGTATCTAGTGGTAACCTTGCTTGAAACGCAGTTGAAGTTGATAGTGCCCTGGTTGAATGAGCCTTAGGCCTAGACAGAAGTTGCCTCTGTCTCAACTCATAGACCAAGGTAATAATAGATGTCAGACATCTGGAAAGAGTAACTTTCGATACCGGAAGCCCTTTCTTGCCTGCAGCATAAGAGAGAAAGAACTGGTCTGACTTTCTGAATTGTTTTGTCCTGTCTAGGTAATACCGTAATTGGCGATGAATGTCTAATGAATGGAATTTTTGTTCAGCCCTGTTGGTATAGTCTGGGAAAAAGACAGGCAAATCAATGGAGTGGTTTAGATTTGCTTCCGATAACACTTTTGGTAGAAAGGAAGGGTTTGTTCTAAGAGTTACCCTATCTTTATGAAAAACCAAATAAGGAGGACGGACAGACAAGGCTTGAAGTTCCGATACCCTTCTGGCAGATGTTATAGCTACTAAAAACAGCGTTTTCCAAGAAAGAAGTTTGAGGGAGCAAGAAGCTGCAGGTTCAAAAGGGGGCAGAATTAGTGAGGTGAGAACTAAATTCAAATCCCATTGTGGGGGAGGATCTTTGACTGGAGGTCTGAGCAAAAAAATGCCCTTGAGAAAGGCTTTACAGAGTTTGTGGGACATAATATTTGCTTCTGAGAGTCCAACATGAAAATTAGCAATGGCCGCTAATTGTACCCTGATAGTGGCCGATGATGACCCTGAATGAAAAAGCTGCGCCAGAAAGTCTAGAACCTCATGAATTGGTGCATGGAAAGGATCTAAGGATCTAGTTTGTGCCCAGTGTAAAAAATGCTTCCATTTACTCGCATAAGTCTTCCTAGTATTGGACGTATGGGAAGCCAGAATGATATCACGAACAGGAGGAGAAATAAGGGGAAGCCTGGCTATGGCTGGAAGTGGAGCAACCAAGCTGTGAGGTTGATGGAATGTAGAGACTAATGCAGCTTGCCCGTGAGGTGGGTCAACAGATCCAGAAGGGGTTCCAGATGCCAAGGCTGTTCCAATAGGTATTTTTGCAGGAACGGGAACCAAACTTGTCGAGGCCAAAACGGGGCAATGAGGATCATTTTGGATCTCAATGCGGTTGCTTTCTGAATTAATTGCAGAATCAATGGAAAGGGAGGAAAGGCATAAAGAAGACCCCGGGGCCAAACGTGAACAAGAGCGTCTCTGAGGGGTTGGCCTGGTAGAGGAAAAAGTGTGAAGAAGTCGAGGCACTTGCTGTTTTGGGGAGTTGCGTAAAGGTCGCAGCAAGGCTGGCCCCACTTCCGAAAAATTCTGTCTGCTACCGCTTGATTTAGAGACCACTCGTGAGGCATGAGGATAGTTCTGCTCAATCTGTCTGCTATGATGTTGGACTTCCCGGGGATGTGCGTTGCTATCAGAAACCGTTGAGATGAAATCGCCCATTGCCAAAGTCTGAGTGCTTCTCGACAGAGGGGGTAGGACCATGTTCCACCCTGCTTGTTTATGTACCACACCACAGACATATTGTCCGTTTGAATTGCTATAGTCCCCGTGGGAAGAGAGCTCTGAAGGGCTTGCAACGTCAAAAGCACCGCCCTCATCTCCAGGACATTTATGTGCAGGTGGCATTCTGACTGTTGCCAAGTGCCCTGGACCATCCTGCCCTGAAAATGCCCCTCCCCACCCGATCAGGGAGGCATCCGTTGTGACAGTGGCAACTGGAGGGGGGAGAACAATGGGTCTGCCCTGAAAAAGCTGAGGGGAAACCATCCACCAGGAGAGATGTTTCTTGCAAGATGGGGTTATCAAAATGTTGTGGGTCATTGGTAGCTGTTGAAAGGACCACTGAGAAAACAGCATCCACTGAAGGAGCCTCATGTGGAAGCGGGCTAATGGAAGTAGAAGAATCGCCGCCGCCATGAGGCCCAACACTTTCAATACTAGCTTGACTTGGACTCTGTTGGGCTGAAACAGGAGCTGAACATTCCGCCTTATGTCTGTCACTCTCTGAGGTGGTAATGTTGCAGACATTTCTGTGGTGTTTAATACGGCACCTATAAAGTTTATACATTGACAAGGCGACAAGGAGGACTTTGCAAAATTTATAGAAATACCCAGACTGTTGCAAAGTTGAATAGTGTAATCCCTGGCCATTATGAGATCCTGTTTGGTGGTAACGGAAATGAGCCAGTCGTCTAAGTATGGAAACACCTGGAATCCTTTCTGTCTCAGGTGAGCCGTTACCACTGCCAAACATTTGGTGAACACGTGGGGGGCTGTGGTGAGACCAAAGGGCAGGGCCCTGAATTGAAAATGACTGACTCCCAGCCGGAAGCGGAGAAACCTCCTGGAGTGCCTGTGTATTTTTATATGGTAGTACGCATCCTGGAGGTCTAACGAGCACATCCAGTTGTCTCTGCCCAAAAAGGGTAGAATGGACTGCAGTGTTACCATCCAAAATTTTGTCTTTAGTACAGAGTTGTTTAACCTGCTGAGGTCCAAAATGGGTCTCCATTCTCCTGTCTTTTTTGGTACCAAAAAGAATCTGGAGTAAATTCCGGATCCTAGATGATCTGCTGGGACTGCCTGAATTACTCTTTTTTTCTAACAGCTTTTTTATTTCTAGCTGAGCCTGACCCCTTTGTGCGGGTGGAATGTCTGGTAGGGGTTTTGGCGGTTGTACCGGAGGGAAGGTGAAAGGGATTTTGTAACCCTCGGATATGATCTTCTGCACCCATGTGTCTTGGGAGAGGGATTGCCAGGCTTCCGGGTACAGAGATAATCTTCCCCCGACTGCCTCCAAAGGCGGACAGTCGGGCAGCTTTTCATGGACGCTGAAAGGGCTGGTCAGGGAAAGATTCCCTGGAACCCTGGTTCTGTGGACCCCCTCTGCCCCTGGGGTGGCATCTGTTGTTATTCGCCCCTCTGCCTCTAGGGAGAAATTCACCACGTGCAGCAGGCACGACTCCCTGTGGTTTGCGGAACCACATCTTTCCACCCCTCTGTCCCTTAGGATAAGGTCTAGAAGGCGTGGAAAAACAGACTCCCAACGGCAGAGAGAATCTTACCATCTTGCTCGCATCTGGTGAGGGTATTCTTCACCTGAGGTCCGAATAATTTGGAACCGTCAAAGGGGGTGTTGGTGAAGGATGCCTTGAAGGGATCAGCAAAGTTACAGAGTCGCATCCAAGCGTGACGTCTCAGCGCAACACATGTGCCAGCGGCCCTACTCGCTCCATCGGCTGCATAAGAGATAAGCCGCATGGAGAAGTTAACAATGGAGTTCAGGGTAGCCAGCTGAGAGTTTATTTTGTCCTTCAACCCTGCAGCAGAAGGATCCTGTACCGTTTCACCCAGCTCTTTGAGCAAGTCTCTCTGAAGGCGGGTGAAATGACATAAATAGTTCAGCGATCACAGAGAAAAGGTCGCTGAAGCAAAGGTCCACTTGCCGTACCTGTCCATGGTCC
Source organism: Protopterus annectens (assembly GCF_019279795.1). Taxonomy (NCBI): domain Eukaryota; kingdom Metazoa; phylum Chordata; order Ceratodontiformes; family Protopteridae; genus Protopterus; species Protopterus annectens. Next base: position 843,169,641 of record NC_056733.1, on the reverse strand, counting down.
TGGACTCTTTGTTAGGAGGATGAACAGATACAGAAGGATCAGCCAATTCCTTCTTAGTGGCTGCTGCTACCACCATAGCATCAACTGAAACACCTTTGGTGAGAAAGAATTTGTCATCTGGTGCAGAAATAAATTTAGAAGGCCTCCTAGGGGTAGGTTCCATTGAATCAGGAGCTGCCCAAGCCTTTCTAGCCACTACCTCCATTAGTGGGTCGAAAGGGGGAGACACCCAGGAGGTGGAAGGGCGAGATCCAAAGGCGTCAAGGTAAACAGACTCGTCCTCGGAAGGTTTGAGAGTGGACCAATTTCCCCTCTGTCTTAGGATCTCCAGGATGTCTGAAAAGGAGACTTCCTCAGAGGGGGATCTGGGGGAACCTTCCGACTCATCCAAGTCGGTGTCCGATGTGACAGACTCAGGGGAGTCTATGTGCTTCCTCTTGCACTTTCTTTTCCTAGGGGGTTCCCCTGAAACTTCAGGGGAGCCCTCGGAAGAGGAGGAGACACCCAAGGTGGGTACCCTACGCTTTGGATCTCTGCTGTCGGGTGTAGGAGGAAGGCCAGAGACCGTAACAGGTACTACAGAGGGAGGAGCCGCAGAGCTTAACCTTGGAGTGGACACTGGGTCCAGCACACTCATCACCTCAAAGGCTCCCCTATCAGATACCAAAGGTAGCCCCGGCTCCGAAGAGACTGGAACCACCCCCGGAACCGACAGAGAAGGCTCCGAGAATGATGTCGGGGCCAAACTAACCAGAGCCGAAGCTCCGAGAGGGAGAACGGGGTCGGACAAGGGTCCGATGCCACTCGCCCCCTCAGAGCCGACAATGGAGTCCCGGCACCTAGACCTCTCCACAGATGGAACCAATGAAGAGGTCGGAGCCGACGACACCAGAGCTGAAGGATGAAGTATCGGCTCCGACGTGGGCAAGGTCACGGTTCCGACAAACTCCGGCTCCGAACTCGAGAGATGAGTCGGAGGAGGAATGGATAGCTGTATCGAAGGAGCCACAGTCTGGTGAGATGGGCTCTGGAGCATTTGGGCCAGCGCCTGAGATTTTATGAGTCTACTGACCACCCTCTCGATGTCATGGTTGGAGAGCCTGGATGACCTCGATGAATGAGTCCTATGACTCCGCTCCGATAGGAGAGGGGACCTTGGAGCCAATCTGACGGACTCTAGAGAAGGGGACCTAGAGCGCTTGCACGCTGGGGTCAGCTCCGATGATGGTTTCGGAGCGGAAACCACTTTGCTCGCCTCGGAGCCAGACAAAACCGAGGTCGGAGCCGTCTCGATAATGCCAGCCCTCAGCTCAGAAGCTGGAGCCGAGGGTTTGGCGGTTTTTGACGACTTCCCCGAGCCAGACTTGGACAGGGTGTCATCAGGCTTTAACAAGCCCCTTAGGATGAGCTTGTTACGCCTTTCCTGCAGGACTCTTGAACTAAATCCATGACAAATGGAACAAGAGTCCTGCAGGTGTAAAGGCCCCAAGCAACAGACACAAGAAGTGTGACCGTCTGTCAGAGACATTTTCTGACAGCACGAGTCACACTTCTCGAATCCTGAAACCTTAGGGTCCTTTGACATTCTGACAAAAAATGAAAAGGAACACAGTCAGTCCACACACACACACTTATTTAAGTTAAAGGGAACTGACTAAAAACCCACACACACACTGAAAGGGGTGGGGGAAAAAATAAGGAAAAGCCCGTAGGCCCAAGAAAAAAAATTAAATAAAGAAGGGGAAAAGGGCTACCGAAAGGGTAAGGCAGTTAGAAGGGACCTAAAGAAGGGTAAGTAACTGGAAAAAAAACTATTGAAATTGAATATATATATAAAAAAAGCACTTACTGACCAGAGCTGGTAAAAACAGACTACCTCGCAGCGAAGCGGCAAACGAGATCTGGGGAGTTAGCACATGGTATTGTGGGATATAGGGCTGCCTCGAGCCGGTAAAAATAGCTCTCGAGCTATAGTATAGGCTGAGTCGGAGCCGAGGATCGGCTCCAAACCCATCCAGCAAGAATGAAGGCGAGAATGACAACTTAACATCAAATGATCATGCAAATGAATTCTCATTATATCAAACTCTTGATAGTAAGGAAAATCTGTTTGGGCCATGTAAATCCTCCACTGCATTACAAATATCAAAGGAAGGGCAAGGTTTCCCTTTCTTTTTACTTTTTTGAACATTTGCATAAGGTGAAAATGTTTATGTCCATGAGTTTAATCTATATACTGATGCCATTTACACAAAGGTACCAAAGTAGGTCTTTGCTGTCTCACTGTAGCTCCTGCATACATTAAAATGTTCCCTAGACAGGGTCTGCAGAATCAAAGGGAAGCTGTATGATAATTGAAGTTGAATTATAAATGTGGGCTTGGTTAAATACTGGTAAAGTGCTATGTTTGTCTACTGCTATAATGTCTAGATATAATAAGATCACAACAACTAAACCACTGGCTTCTCTATTGTTATGTTTGACATCACCTAGCTCAAAGAGGGGAATTTCAATACTTTTGATGACTTCATACTCCCATTTTTGAGTCACCTAAAAAGGAGGACCCCTTCTGTAGTGGTACTGGCAATTGCAGATTTACATTATTTTTAATTTATGTGTCTGTTTCCTGTAATGATTCACTTTGGTTAACCTTATCAGTCTTATCTGTTTCCCTTCTTTTTGTTAACCTCCACACCCTGCTTTCTCAAAAAGAGAAGAAATAATAGCATTCAGCTGCTGTGGTAATTAAAATCTAATCTACAGCCTACCATAGTCATACTTTATTTTATTCTATTTTTGACTGGAAACCTTTAAAGGAGTGAATTGCTTAATGAGAGATTACATAGTCAACATTTTCTCTGATGCTAATGAAGGAAGTGTGATGCTGAGAATTGTAAGAAGAACTGAAGAGAGCTGCCGACTATATAAGGGAATCTCAAACACCAAAAAAGAGATACCCAAAATCTTGGCATAAATACCAACACTGGTCCTCATAGGAATAGAAGTATGTGGTTGTTTTTATTCATATACATTTATTTGGTCATATACCAAGTTTTCATGACTTTGGACATTTTTTCAACTGTGGAAATACCGAGGGCTTTGAGAAATGTTAGGAATAGAAGTCTGTGGTTGTTTTTATTCATATACATTTTTTTTGGTCATATACCAAGTTTTCATGACTTTGGACATTTTTTCAACTGTGGAAATACTGAGGGCTTTGAGAAATGATTCTCAAGGATGTGCAGGTGAATTTGCCGATGCTGCTGATACAGAGTCTAATAAGTGGAGATTTTCTACCTCGTTTCTGAGAGCTTTGTGAAGAGAGAAATTATGGTTTGCTTATATTTTTAGTCAATGCTGGCACTTATAATGTTTTGGATGAACAGTCTGAAACTATGTGCTACTTCTGAGAAGCTTCATATGCAGAGAACAAATGTACACTTAGCAGTTTGGTATTAAAAATACCTTGAATTGGATATTACACTTTGCAGTTTATACTCCTTTAAGACTCTACCTACACCTTTTGATATGAATGACTGTAAAGATAAGATGTCACCTTTAAAGTAGATAGCTGCTGCTTATCAATGTACACTACAATGGCTTCAGACATTAATTCAAAGAAACACATTAAAACATAAGAAATTGTTTAGTGAAATTTGTTCATAAAATTGTCAGTTATGTAAGGTTTTTGTCTTCTTTTTCTTCCTTTAATATGATGTTTAATGATGCTAATGACAGGGTCAAATGTTAAGAGAAAAACAAGATTGAATGTATTACTTATGATTATTCCAACAGAGTGTTTCTTTGGAAACATTGTACTGTGACCAATAGGAAGGACACTTTTCAGATTGTAAACCAGCATAATGACTCCAGATTTGAACTGACGTTGTTGGCATCTTGCTGAATGTCTTCATATAGTGATAGCAAACAAGATGCATGTTTGGTCCTCATGGAGCAGACAATGATGGATTTATAAGTTGCAGAGGTCAAGGTATATGTTTTAGAAGTTGAAATTTTCATGGAAAATGGCAATTATTTATGTGACCAGTGGTAACACCCTGTAACCATACAAAAAGTTATCATATTTAAGAAAGTGATTTTTTTTTCTGAGGTTGCCTCGCATATTGAAATATTATGGTTTATGATTACGTTGATTTTGAATATTAACATCTCTGGTGATTTGTTTTCTGATTCATGAATATCTGTTTTGTCCCTGGCATTAAGTTTGTACATATTGTTTTGCCTCAGCAACATAAAGCACATATTGATTGTTTTAAATTAATTTGTAAATAATAGCCTCAATACCAAAAGGCTTGCTTTCAGTGTAAGTGACCACATCACTGAGAGGAGGCTGAGAACAGGTGTTTTTGAATCTGGTCCCTGTAGTAAGCCTGTTTATAGATAGTACTTACACCAAAGAAAGTCACTTACACTAACAGCAGGTTTTTCAGAATCAGGGCAGACTTGCACAGAGAGCAACTGTTTTGGAATATGGCCCAGTAACATGTTAATTATTTTTCCATACAAGTTTCCAGTGATGTTAATCATCAATTGGCTGTTGATTCTATTGCTTTTGTCTCTTGTAATGATGTTTCTGATTATGTTTCATTTTTTTTCTTGTTGTGGTGATAATGAATTTAGCAATGCTTACAGTTTGAATGCCATTTCTCTTTTAAATAAATTGCAGTGATTTTATTTGTTCATTTTTCATAATACAATTACTTCTAACTACTGTTCTTCTAAAGGAATTCAATATTCCATTTAAATATTTGTATGGGAAGAAAATGCATTTTAATTTTAATTAAAGTAAAGCACATTCGCTGGCTTTAAACTGAGGCATGCCAAATGATTAAATTTTTGAAAAGTTGATATGGGGATAAAACTTTCTGTGCTGAATGTATTCAATACATGCAAATGTGTTTTGATCATTTAAATGTTAGTGACACATATGATAAAGTTAGTTTGTTATAGTCTAATTCATTATAAAAAAGGATTATGACTTGGCTATTTTTGGAAAAAGATGTTGATTCTAAATTGTACTGTTATTGACATGCACATTCCTTATTTCTATTGCCTAGCAAAGGTTTATAAGAAGTATCTCCCTCATCATGCTATTCCTATAGTTTCTGGTTCTGGATCTTTGCATGAAGATGTGGGTAAGACTACTGATTAGTACCTTATGAAAGAGGCAGCTACACCACCTTCACACATTCATGATTTTGGAGATTTATTACAGAAAACAGTTATGATAAATTGGCAAAAAGATACATTTTACATTAGAGTCGACATTAACCACCATTATATATGTGCACATCATGAACATGGTTTGGAAATTACTTTGACATTTTTGGGTGTTTAGCTTTTAAAAAAGAAAAGGCCAGCAGACTGTAGTATGTAAATGCTTAATTAGAACATATATAAATAGAGCAGTAGCAAACCGGTTTCGGTTAAACAAATTAAGTAGCCTTCATCAGTGTTAGTGAAAAAAACATTAAAATTCATTGCCCTTATATACTACAAGGTACAAACAAGATTCAAGCTCATTGGTTGTTCATAGATTCTCATTGAGATCTGGTGGAAATAAACCACCCAACTTAATGATCCACTTCTTTTCTTTTGTATTTAATATTGAGTGCCATCCAGCTTTATTTGTTCTAGTCCCCACAATCCTGTCTATGATAATAAATCTAAAGGTTGCATTCTTGTGTGCCATTGAGTGATTATACAAAGCATTACTTGATTTTTTGGTCCTGGTGTCACTGCAATGTTCAGATATGCGTAGTCTCAAGGTCTAGAAGTTTGTCCAATATAAAAGGCTGAGCAGGTGCATGTCGCAAGATAAATCATCCAGTCAGTTCCACAATTAGCATAGAACCTGATATCATAAACAATGCCTGTGTTCCTGCTGGTAAACTGTTTGGATTACGTTAACCTATGGCAATGTGTGCAGTGTCCACAAGGGACACAACCAAAAAGTAAATCACCTGTCAGGTGATGTACAACTAACAAATCTTTTGAGGAGATCACGGTATAGTGGGGATAAGGGAATATTCCCTTTTCCCCACTGTAGTGCGATCTCGGAGTTAGAATATTAAAGTAGGGGGGTGTGGGGGGTGCAGTGTTTACATTTTATTGGGTGTATTTTTTAATTTTGTTTTGTTTACTTTAGTGAAAGTGCATGTTTGATGTTATGCACTTTCGTTAAAGTGGGTTCGTGAAAGTGCAGTTCAATGAACTGCACTTTCAATGTTTTTACATAGACCCATATATATATATATATATATATATATATAAATATATATATATAGATATATATATATATATATATATATATATATATATATATACGCATATATAGCCACTTAATTTAATGCTAGCCTACATTACATGTTAATATCCTCAAGTCTGATAATGAAAAACACATAATTTTATGATCACTGATCTTAGTACTTTATAGATTTATAAGTGATATTGCAATTTGGTTTACCACAGTGTGTTGGACTGAACAGGCAGTCTGTCCACTTTCAGTGTTCTTCCCCTTTTTGTTACTGCTCCCCTGTAAAACTTTCCTTATCTGTGCTAGCCCTAACCATAACCCTACACCTAACCACAACCTGAGATATTACATTACTAAAACCCCTTTTCCTAATTCCCTATCTAAGACAAAAGAATACAGAACAGCACACAACACCGAACAGGCAAAATAGTAAATTGTTCCACTTATATAATGTGTAATCTAACCCTAACTCTCAAACACTCACATGTACACACTAACTTTTTTTTGCACATTTTTACAACTACCAACTTTTCAGTCAGCCATTGATTTTCTTATACACTCTTACTCACTTAAATTACATAAAACTTGAATACAACCATATATAATTCACAGAAATGTGTATTCACACATTTGTGCAGTTGTTGTTTTCTACACCCACACAAATTTGTCAAACATTTAAGACCAGTGTTTCACAGATAGCATATTGTTTCTTGGTTAGCTTCATTGGAAAATTAACACAGTCATTTCCTCCACTACTACATTCCAACTCATTCTTTTAGAAATGAAAACTTCACCAGTTTTCAGGTTGAAAGTAAGTGTGTTAAATGAGCACACCAATTCTTACATCAGTTCTTAGAATAAATCCAAACTTTTAGTGAAACACCCTTAAATGTGTTGCTTAACTTTATTGCTTAGAGGCTCTTAAACAAATTGCTTAGCTTTAGAAATAATAAAGAACAGAAAAAAATCTTCTTCAAGTTTAGTCTCTATGTTTTCATTCCATGGTTCCAGTCTGTTCTTTCTTTTCCTGAAATTTAAGCTCCCCTAGCTCTCAGTCAATAATTATATCTGTTTGCTCCTTAAGGGCCCTAATCATGGGTCTTTTCAAGGTCTGTAACCTGTATTAATCTTCATTTATGTTAGTGAGTACTTCAACATCTGCTATCGTCTCTATTGAGATCAATTTTAGTCAACTACATGGAAAAGTGGCCTCAACCCCCCACCGAATATACCTGGCTGACATTCTATCTACTGACCCGCAAAGCGATACAAGGAATGCTGTCTAGCCAAGTATGGGAGGAAACCAACAAAATAGAAAAACACCATCACAAGCTTTTTGTATGTGTCCCAATTGCTTCTTCCTCACCTGGTGTTAAAAGCTTTTGTTTTTGTGCAAATTAATCTAGGCTGTGGCGTGCAAACGTATTTCTTGGCTCTCTAACCCCCCATCACCACCACCTTTCTTCCACCCCCACTGAGTATGCATCTCTGTCCCTAGTCTCTGTATCACTTTGGCACCTAACTCACTTCAGGAAAGTGTGCTAAAGGCCGAGTTTGCTGCCTCTGTCCTCTCTTTTCTAAATCAAGGTTCACTTCATAGATTATCGACTTCTGGCTTTACTCACCTAGTTTCTCCACTCAACACTTTTCTCACTGATAAACTTAAGTGCAAGCCCCACTGATATTTTCTCCCACCTTTTTTCATTGTAAAACTTCATCACTTTATTATCCCTTTTCCTTTCATCTATTTATTCTAACATTTGTTTCCCCCCTGCCCCTTTAAACTGTTTCTTCTAACACTGGTTTCCTATTCCTCTGCCCCTTTAAACTACTTTAAGCTTTACTTTAACATCTGCTTCCACTCCCCCTCTCCCTTTCTCTACTCATCACACCCTTTCTGACCTCATCCCTCCCCTCCCACAGTTCCTCACCAGATTTTACTTAGTACTCTGAAATCCGTTGGTGCCTTCTTTTAAACTTTCTCTTGTCCCAACAAAGCCCCTGGCACTCTGAGAAACGGTGTGCTTGCCACGTAAGTCATTGCATTGAATTGTTTAGTTTAATTATCTATTACTAAGCCATCATATATACAAGTTATAAGTAAGAAAGCTTAGAGAAGTGCTTAGTTTATTCTCTGTTCTGGGCAAGTTTAACTAATTGAATAATGATACTAGGAATGGTAATGCGGCACTAGTTTTATCCGTTTCAGTACTGGCTTCCTGCCTACTGTATACTTGTTGTGTAATACTGCTGTTGGTCTGTAATTATAAGCTGGTAGATGTAACACTGCTGTTGACCTGTAACTACCAGTTGGTAAATGTATATTTACCTAATGTATTTACTGTGCTAAGACTAGGAACAAGCAGACACACACACACACACACACACACACACACACACACACACACACACACACACACACACACACACACACACACACACGCACACTGTGCTTCTTAGTCATTGTGCCTTACCTGTACTGTCCTGCTTGTGTTTGTCTTTTACTGAAACAAAACTGACTTCCAGGCACTTGCATTATACTCTGCCAATGTGTAGCCCCTCAGAAGTTACCCATTTGACTTGTTTATTGGATAGTGCTGCCACAAATCTTTAACTGCTTGATTTCATTTGATTTATGCTGAAACCTAGCACTGTGTATTATCTGTTGAAAAATGCTGAAATCTTGTCTGTTTTATTAACAGCTGCATGCTTGTTTATTATTTTTCTGTACAATTGGAAGGTATAAGCTCTTTATATTGTAGAAATTCTGTATATAGTAATTGGATATTGACAACTGCATTCTCTCTTCCTTCTGCTTATTCCAGCTTGACTAAACACTAGCATCCCTTGAACTTGCTATGTTCTGTATTCTTCCTTTTGCCTACTCCAAATTTTTGGAGTAAACTCTTGCTTCTCTAGACCATCCTGCTTTTATCTGTGTGCTTTCTCCCCACCCAGTGCCCACTTAAAGGCCCTTTTCTTATCTGTGCTTTAATTACTGCTGCTTTCTTGCTTACTGTTAAATACTATTTCACTCTTTCTGCTTTCCCCTAATATTCACTACCCCTCCATTAATTGCTCTCTCTTCTAGAGATTTAATATTTTTTACCACCTTAAGCTCTCTATCTTATTTTCTTTACATCTCTCTTTTATTTTACAGTAGTCAACTACATGGAAAAGTGACCTCAACCCCCCCCCCCCCGAATATACCTGGCTGGCATTCTATCTACTGACCCTCAAAGCAATACAAGGATTGCTGTCTAGCCAAGGACGGAGGAAACCAACAAAAACAGAAAAACACCATTGCAAGCTTTTTGTACGTGTCCCAATTGCTTCTTCCTCACCTGGTGTTAAAAGCTTTTCTTTTTGTGCAAATTAATCTTGACAGTGACGTGCACACGTATTTCTTGGCTCACTAACCCCCCCCATCACCACTACCTTTCTTCCACCCCATCTGAGTATGCATCTCTCTCCCTAGTCTGTGTATCACTTTGGCATCTAACATACTTCAGGAAAGTGTGCTAAAGGCAAAGACTTTACTGCCTCTGTCCTCCCTTTTCTAAACCAAGGGTTCACTTCATACATGATCAACATCTGGCTTTACTCATCTAGTTTCTCCACTGTAGTCTCCAATTAGGTAAAAAACCTCCCATTTCAGCTTTTGAAGATTTGTTCGCCGGACTATATATGGTTTCCATTCTAGCAAAGCTATCTCATGCAGCTCTGTTGGCTGTTAACATATATTATTTCCTATAAATTTAACAATACCTGTGTAGATAGTTTTTTCCCCTCAATTTTGTCTCTGAGATTCACTGCTGCTTACAGGCCAGTGTATCCTACTCCAGGCTCACTCTGCTCCCCTACCCCTATTCCTACTCACTCACTCTTGCCCTACATTTATACCTAAAAAAAACACACACCCTTCTACCTCCAACCAATACAACACCTGCCTCAATCCCCTCTACTTCCCCTCACCTCCACACCACACCTTTTCAACCATCCACTATGTCTCAACCTTAACTCCTTGCTAGCCAGTACTCTCCTACTACAACTACTATACCTCTTGCTTAACTCCAACTACTATACCTCTTGCTTAACTCCAACTACTATACCTCTTGCTTAATTCCACCTACTATACCTCTTGCTTAACTCAACCTCCCTCCACTCATGCACCATCATTCACCTTCAGTCACCTACTCTTCCTCTATTCTCCTCCAACAGTCACACCCACACATATGCATCCATTAGCTCACAGCTCTATCACACAACTACCTTTCTCCTCCTACCTTTCCAACATTTACCCACACATAGGACTTACAGTTCAACTCACAGATATATAAAACTTACCAATAAATTCAGACAACTCACAAATTACTGAATTCCATGCAACCCTTAACTCCTACTTACTTGACATTGCAGCAATAACAGAAACCTGGCTAAAGCCACACATCAAAGACAAGTAAATTATTACAAACGGATATAACATAATTAGATTAGACAGACCAAACAAAAGGGGCGGTGGTGTCGCTATTATGTATAAAGACACATTCAAACTGGAACTATTAAACTGTGCCCCTCCTGACCTACCTAACTCCGAAATCCTAACAACACACCTAGTAATAAACCCTAACAAATCTATTATTATCATAACCACATAACCACCTACCCCCCCCCCCCCCGGCAACAACCTACCCATAAATGAGAATCTTCTCACCTGGGCATCAACTAATTTCAGCCAAGAAAATAGAAGTTATGTTCTTACCATAACGTTCCATGTTAGTTGTCTTCTTCTCGCCTTCTTTCTTGCTGGATGGGTTCGGAGCCGACCTCGGCTCCGACTCGGCCACTCTAAAGCTCGAGAGTTGGTTCCACCGGCTCGAGGCTCCCCTTATATCCCACAATGCTAGGCGAGAATTACCTCAGATCTCGTTTGTGAGCTAGGCCCAGCTAATAATATAACCAGAAAAACTGGAAAAAGAATCCACCTCTATAAACAAGGGGAAGAGGAAAGGTGACCTAAAGCCTGATCTAGGAAAATATGCACAGCAGAGCATATACCTATAGCAAAGAGGTGGTAGAAAGAGAGGTCACAATCAAACTCCTCTAGGTCTGTCCAGGCCAGGGGGAAGGAGGGTGGGGAAGAAGAAGGAGAAGAAGACAACTAACATGGAGCGTTATGGTAAGAACATCACTTCTATATGTTAAGTTGCCTATCTCGCCTTCATTCTTGCTGGATGGGACCGCGTCCCTAGCACCTTGTCCCGGGTGGCCTAACGGAACAGACTCTTGAGAACAGTGGAACCAAAGTTAGCTCTATGCCTAGAAGCTAAATCCAACTTATAATGAGAAATGAAAGTGTGAGGAGTAGCCCAAGTAGCAGCTGCACAAATGGTGTCAATAGGCAGTCTGTCTTGGAAGGCTATAGAAGTAGCCAAAGCTCTGGTGGAATGGGCTTTAGGTTTGTTAGGCAGCTTTTGGTGTCTAATTTCATAAACAAGGGAAATCAGAGATGTTAGCCATCTAGATAATGATACCTTTGAAACTGAAAGTCCCTTTCTGCCTTCTGCATAGGAGACAAACAGCTGGTCAGATTTTCTGAATTGTTTGGTTCTATCCAAATAGTACCTTAACTGACGATGAACATCTAGCCAGTGTAATTTTTGTTCAGACCTATTGGAATATTCTGGAAAAGGAGGTCAATGCTTTGATTTAGGTTAGACGCCGAGGCTATCTTAGGCAAAAAGGCGGGTTGGTTCAGAAGATACCCTGTCCTTATGGAACAACAGATAAGGAGGTCGACAGCTGAGTGCATGAAGTTCTGAAACTCTTCTAGCTGAAGTAATAGCTACCAGAAAGAGAGTCTTCCATGATAGCAATTTTAAAGAACAGGAGGCTGCAGGTTCGAAAGGGGGAAGAATCAAAGAACTAAGAACTAAATTTAGGTCCCAAGGAGGAGGAGGATTTCTTATAGGAGGTCTGAGTAGAAAAACTCCTTTCAAAAAGGCTTTGCAAAGCTTGTGGGACATTATGGCAGACTCTGAAATACCCACATGAAAATTAGAAATAGCTGCCAGTTGAACTTTAAGAGTAGAAGGAGATGAACCTGCATGGAAGAGTTCAGCTAGAAAATCAAGGACCATTTGGATGGAAGCAGTGAAAGGATCTATGTCCCTTCCTTGAGCCCAATAGGCGAAACGTTTCCACTTACTCAAATAAATCTTTCTAGTGGAAGATTTATGGGAAGCTATCAAAATATCTCGAACAGAGTGAGATATTTGAGGAAGCCTGGCTAAGGTTGGAATTGGAGGAACCAAGCAGTGAGGTTCAGAGAGGGAAGGGAGCGATGAAACTGACCCGACTGATGGATCAAAAGATCTGGAACTAGGTCCAGATGCCAAGGTCGCTCCAACAGAAAATGATGCAGAAAGGGGAACCAAACCTGTCGAGGCCAGTAAGGAGCAATGAGGATCAACGAGGCCTTCTGAGCGATAGTTTTCTGTATCACTTGAGAGATTAGTGGAAAGGGAGGAAATGCATACAGGAGTCCCCGGGGCCAAACTTGGACTAGAGCGTCTCTGCTGGGCTGGCCTGGTAAAGGGAATAGGGTGAAATAATCTCTGCACTTGCTGTTTGGGGAGTAGCAAAAAGGTCGCAGCAAGGCTGACCCCACTTGAGAAAAATTTCTCTCACAACAGAGTCTTTCAGAGACCACTCGTGAGGCATGAGGATAGCTCTGCTCAACTTGTCCGCGATTTGATTGGACTTCCCGGGGATGTGCGTTGCTATCAGAAACCGCTGAGAAGAAATCGCCCATTGCCACAGTCTGAGTGCTTCTCGACACAGGGGGTAGGACCTGGTTCCGCCTTGTTTGTTGATATACCACACTACGGACATATTGTCCGTCTGGATTGCTATCGTTCCCAAGGGAAGAGAGTCTTGAAGGGCTTGCAACGCTAAAAGCACTGCTCTCATCTCTAGGACATTTATGTGCAAGTGGCATTCTTCTGGTTGCCATGTGCCCTGGACAGTTCTGCCCTGATAATGCCCCTCCCACCCGATCAGGGAGGTGTCCGTTGTCAGTGTAGCAACCGGAGGGGGAGGAACAAATGGTCTTCCCAATAAGAGCTGAGGGGAAGACATCCACCATAGAAGATGATTCCTGCATATTTGCGTGATCATAATGGTGTGGGACATCGGAAGTTGCTGGTATGACCATTGTGTGAAGAGCATCCATTGAAGGATTCTCATGTGGAATCTGGCTAACGGAAGCAAAGGAATGGCAGCCCCATAATCCCCAATACTTTCAGAACTAACCTGGCTTTGACTCTGTTGCTGCTGAAGATGAGCGAGACCAGTTTTTGTATGTCTGTTATTCTCTGATCTGTTAGCCTCGCAGACATGTTGACTGTGTCTAGAATTGCGCCTATGAAGGTAATAACACGACAAGGCGACAAAACAGACTTTTCGCAATTTATTGAAATGCCTAAATTTTGACAAATGCGAAAGGTGTAGTCCCTGGCCAATAGAAGAAGATGCTTGGTGGGAGCTGTGAGGAGCCAGTCGTCCAAATATGGAAACACCTGGAATCCTTGACGTCTCAGGTGAGAAGCTACCACTGCCATGCATTTGGTAAACACCGGGGGCAGTGGTGAGACCAAAGGGCAGGGCCCTGAATTGAAAATGACTGGTTCCCAGCCTGAAGCGGAGGAATCTTCTGGAGCGTCTGTTCATGTTTATGTGATAGTACGCATCCTGAAGGTCTATAGAGCACATCCAGTTTCCTTTTCCCAATAGGGGAAGGATGGACTGCAGCGTGACCATCCGAAATCTTGTTTTCTTGACTGACTTGTTCAAGATACTGAGATCCAAAATTGGTCTCCAGTCCCCTGTTTTCTTTGGAACTAAAAAGAACCTTGAGTAGATTCCGGATCCTTGCTGGTCTGCTGGAACTGGCTGAATTGCTCTTTTGCAAGCAGCTTTGAAATTTCCAAAGCTGCAAGATCCCTTTGAGCGGGTGGAACATCTGGAAGGGATTTTTGATTGGTTTGGAATGCGAACAAAGGGAATGGAATAGCCTTCGGAAATGATGGACTGTACCCATTTGTCTTGAGTCAGGGATAGCCAGGCTTCTGGGTACAGTGACAATCTTCCCCCGACTGCCTCCGAAGGTGGGCAGTTGGGCAACACCTCAGGGATGCTGAAAGGGCTTATCAGAGAAGGCTTCTCGATTGCCCTGGTTCTGCGGACCCCCCCTGCCTCTAGGGCGACGTCTACCATTGTTGTTCCCGCCTCTGCCTCTGGCGGGGAACCGACTCTGTGCGTCAGGCGAAGACCCTTGAGATTGTTTGCAGAACCACATTTTCCCACTTTTCTGACCTTTGGGGTAAGGCCTAGAAGGAGTAGAAAAACAGACTCCGACGGCAGAAAGAGTCTTGCCATCTGTCTCGCACCTAGTCAAGGTTTCTTTCACTTGAGGACCAAAAAGAGATGATCCATCGAATGGGGAATTAGTGAATGATGTTTTAAAGGGGTCCGCAAAGTTGCATAGCCGCATCCAGGCATGCCTACGTAAGGCCACACCTGTCCCTGCGGCCCTGCTCGCTCCATCAGCCGCATAAGAGAGGAGGCATGGAGGAGTTGGCTATGGAGTTCAGGGTAGCCAGCTGAGTGTTCATCTTGTCTTGAAAACCCGCAGCCGTAGGATCCTTCAACATGTCACTCGCTTCTTTGATCAAGTCCCTTTGAAGACGAGTAAAATGGCATAGGTAGTTCAGCGAACGCATTGCAAATGTCGCTGACGAGAACATCCACTTCCCGTACCTGTCCATGGACCTAGATTCCTTGTTAGGTGGATGGACAGGCACTGAAGGATCAGCTAGTTCCTTCTTAGTGGCAGCAGCAACCACCATAGCATCCACAGAAACTCCTTTTGTCAGAAACTGTTTATCTGCAGGTGCTGTAATGAATTTTGAGGGTCTCCTGGGAGTGGGGTCCACTGAATCAGGAGCCGTCCATGCCTTTTTTGCTACCACCTGCATGAGGGGGTCAAGGGAGACACCCAGGAGGTGGAAGGACGAGAGCCAAACGCCTCAAGGTACACAGATTCATCCTCCAAAGGGTTGAGGGCTGGCCAATTTCCCCTCTGCTTAAGGATTTCTAGAATGTCTGCAAATGAGACATCTTCAGAAGGGGAACGGGGGGAACCCTCGGAATCCTCTAAATCTGTGTCAGAGGTGACGGACTCAGGTGAGTCTATGTGTTTCCTCTTACACTTTCTCTTCCGAGGGGGCTCTTCTGCCAAATCAGGAGAGGCCTCGGAAGAGGATGAGATCCCCACAGGGGATTCCTGAGGAGCTGGCTCTCTGCGGTCTGGGATGAGGGAGTGAGTCGACTTGACCTGAGGCACCGAAGAGGGGGGGCGGACGGAGCCGACTGTGGGGTAGAACCAGGTTCTAACACACTCCGCATGACCTCGAACGCACCCCTGTCAGGCAGAGCCAGAGGTCCCGCTCCGAAAAGCTAAAACCTCCCTCGGCACCGACAGTGATGGCTCGAGGCCGATGTCGGAGCCGAACTCACCAGCGCCGAAGCCCGAGAGGGAGGCGGGTCGGACAATGGCCCGATCCCACCCACCCCCTCGGAGCCGACGATGGAAGTCCGGCGCCGAGATTCTTCTAAGGAAGAAATCGGAGCCGACGATGGAGCCGAAGACAATTGTATCGGCTCCGGCGCTACCACAGTCTCGGTTCCTAAACGCCCCGGCTCCGGGCTCAACGGTGTCGCGGGAGGAACATATTGAGGGACATGGGCAGGCATCGACTGATGAGTCGGGCTCTGAAGCATTTGGGCCAGTGCCTCGGACTTAAGAAGTCGACTCACTACCCTCTGAAGGTCATGGTCCGACAGCCTCGATGACCTAGAGGAGTGAGATCTATGGCTCCGTTCAGACAGCAGAGGAGATGCTGGAGCCGAATGAACGGAGCCAAGGGATGGTGACCTAGACCTCTTCCTAGATGTCGGTTCCGAAGGTCTGGTCGGAGCCGACACGGGAATTTCTAATACCTCGGCTCCAGCCGGAGCCGAGAAATCACAGAAACTGTAGACTGAGACTCATCGGCTCCAGCCGGAGCCGATGTAGACGGAGGTTTCGTAGCCTTAGGTCTCGGCTCAGTAGCTGGAGCCGAGGACCTAGAAGCCTTGGAGGGCTTTCCTGAAGAGACAGTAAGGGAACCCTCAGGCTTGAGTAAACCTCTCAGAATCAGTTTGTTTTTTTCTTTCCTGCAGGACCCTGGGGCTGAAGCCGTGGCATACAGCACAGGAGTCCTGCAGGTGTAAAGGCCCCAGGCAGTAGACACAAGAAGTGTGACCGTCTGTCAGAGACATTTTCTGACAGCACGAGTCACACTTCTTGAAGCCTGAGACCTTTGAGTCTTTAGACATTTTAGAAAAGTGTAATCACACACACCCAGTCAAACACACTGATTACACCCTATCCTATTTTAAACTCAAAAAATAAAACAAACTACCAAAGTTTTAAATTATGAGAAAAACACACACACACCACTAGGGGATGGAGGAAGAAGGCCTGAAGGCCCGAGGGAAGAACGTATAAGTTCTTGTGGAGAAAAAATGGGATTTTAGAGAGAAGGAGGGGGGGATTCCACTAAACTAAAGGAAACAAGTGTTAAAACTAAAATTAAAGGGGTTTAAGTATACTAACTTTAATCCAAAGTTACTCACCAAGAAGCCGGTAGAAAACCAACACCTCGATCGCTGTAGCGGCAAACGAGATCTGAGGTAATTCTCGCCTAGCATTGTGGGATATAAGGGGAGCCTCGAGCCGGTGGAACCAACTCTCGAGCTTTAGAGTGGCCGAAGAACCCATCCAGCAAGAATGAAGGCGAGATAGACAACTTAACATCCATTGTTTTGGGTGATTTTAACATGGACTGGCATTCCTGCAACACCGACATCCCTTCCAATTTCCTAAATCTCTTCAATTTCACCCAAACCATATCCTGTCTGACCCAGCTAGATAAACCCTCTAAAAAGCAGTCCACACTAGATTGGATACTAACTAACAAACCCAATCTAGGTTATTTAGCAGGATGCCTTCCAGACTCCCTCAGTGATCACTTGTCTACCTTCCTGTACAGAAAAAGAGCTCAGACACAAACCATCACAATATATAAATTTATCAGGAACAAAAAAAACGTTTTCCCCTCCACTTTCAACCATCTTCTTCAGCAAAGTAACTGGTCACCACTTAGAAACCTCCCACTTGATCAGGCAGTCCTTCAACAATACCTTTCTTAAAACACTCAACAATCTAACACCCACAAGAAAAGTAACAGCAAAAACTAGGCACATACCTTGTCTATCTAAAGATACCCTAACACTGCTGAAGTAGAGAGACGGGGCATGGTCCACTTACCACACTACCAAAAATAACATAGACCACACAACATATCAGCAGCTATGTAACCAGACTGAGACAGATAAAACAAGACAAGCAAAACTATTTCCTTTCAGATTAGCAAACCACCAATTTAACCCCAGAAAATTTTGGCAAAACATTAATCTTCTCAACCTAGGCTACACTCCTACACCCCAACCACCAACACCAAGGTTTCAGACCCAATAGCTACACAGTTTAATACCCACTTCATTAACTCAATCACATCTCTTCTTGGTAATCCGACTAATCAGCCTCTCACTGTACCCCTTCCCTCTTCTGATTCCCCCATCCCCTTCTTTTTCACCCCAATCCAAACAAACTACATAAAAGCTCTCCTTTTAAAACTCAAACCCTGCTGTCTAGCAGCTGATAATTTACCTAATGAATTCCTTAAAATTGCTGCCCCCTCAATTGCCTATCCCATATCAGTCCTAATCAACAGTTCTATCTGTGAACAATATGTACAATATGGAAAATATCCCACATCATTCCCCTACATAAAGGCGGCCCCTCTAAGGATCTAACTAACTACTGTCCCATAGCCATACTCTCCCCTCTAGCCAAAATGCATTCACTCCCAACTCCTTGCCCACCTCCTTAATCACAAACTCCTCTCCCCCACACAACATGGCTTTAGGCCAAAACATAGTACCAGTACTGCCCTGCTATCTTTCACAAACACCATTCAAGATCTTAAAAATAGAGACCAAATGGTCTCCTCCATATTCCTTGACATCTCAAAAGCCTTTGACACAGTCTCCCACCAAATCCTACTAAATAAAATATCATCCCGTGGCCTCAACATAACAGCCCTGTCCTGGTTCCATAGCTATCTCTCTAACCATCAGCAAGCCACCAAATGGGAGAACACCCTGCCCCCTTTCTACCCATTACTGTTGACGTACCCCAAGGATCCATACTTGGCCCCCTTCTCTTTATAATTTTTACTAACAACCTCACCTCTTCAACCCAACTAGCCTCCATAGTCCAATAAGCTGATGACTCTACATTAGTCTGCACAGCCCCCACCCCCAGGACCTACAAACAAAAATGCAAAAATCTTTCCAGAACATAGAAAACTACCTCACTAGCCATCAACTCATACTTAACCCCAACAAAACCAAGTTAATTGTCTTCAATTACAATAAACCCAAAACATGTCTGATTCCACTTTCTATCCTTTCCACAAACGGAACCAAAATAGATCCCACCACCCAAGCTAAACTTCTAGGTGTCACAATCGATGATCACCTAAGGTTTGACACCCACATCTCCCTCACTATCAAAAAAGTCCACTCCAAACTTGGCACCCTTTACAGAATTAAACCTTACCTTACAGACAATGCCTAACTAGCCACTGCCCGCACACATCTACTCTCCACCCTCCTCTACAGCTCCCTAGTATTTACAAACATTTGTAAATCTGACCTAAATAATCTGGAATCATGCTACAACAAAATTGCCAAGTTTGCCACAGGCCACCCTTACAGCGCCCACCACTGCTCTGTACTCTCATAACTTAAATGGTTAGAACTACCTAACCTTCTAACATTTAATCAACTGTCCATAGCCCACAATATAATTCACAAACCAAACAAGTGCCTGGCACTCACCAATCTGGTCCAACCCAACAGCAGTCCTAGAGCTCTAAGATCCTGAAATAAACTATTGTTAAGTATTACCCAAGCCCACAACACACAGGGCACCACCCTTTTTTCCTGTAAAATTGCCAAACTGTGGAACACTTCTACAACCTATGCCCAAAAACCCCTGCATTCATGAGTTTAAAATCCTCCTTAACGAACATCTAGCAAAACACTGGCTCTGCTCGGGCCATACTTCTGGTTAAGCTACCTACTACTCACTTACATTACCCTAAACTAGCTCATTCTCACAGCTACAACTATTAACTGCTAAAGGCTAACAATTCTACACTCAGTTTGTTAGCAATGTATACACATATACTGCTTTGTCTTTAAATGTTATAGAGACTGCATTTCTCTATCTTGCAATTACTGTATCACACTGTTCTCACTATTAACTCATGTGGCCAGTTTTTATCACTAATTGTGCCATTTTTTTAGTAAATTTATTAATTTGTTAATTATTTGCTAATTTTTGTTGTATAGCCAATTTCTTTACTGACTTGCTTTGTACATTGTTGATTAATACATGTTCGATTTGATTGTTTAATACTGTCTATTTGTAGGTATGGAGCTTTTCTCCCCAGGCCTCTGCTGAAAATGGGCCGCATGCCCAGTTGGACATCACCCGGTAAACAAAATAAATAAATAAATGTGACATCTTCTGTCTCTCACTCTAAGACAAATGACCTGTCTCTCTGTCTACTCTTGAGATTCCAACAAATCTTCTATTCTGAGAAGCAAACAAATTGCCTTCTGGAGGATACAAACTTGTTCTGCTCTGATAGGTAGATGTATTGGTTTCTGTTAGCTTTTACACACACACACACACACACACACACACACACACACACACACACACACACACACACACACACACACAAGTAGCACAGTGGTATCTGGTCCCTTTAGATATGTTAGCCTACTACATGAATCACTGATTGATGATCCCTTTAGACAGAGATGAACCCAGAAACAGTCAAGAATGTTAGAAGCAATGAGTGACAGTTGTACATAGGGGTTTGTGAAACAGCATCCTAGTGCAACAGCACATTTATCATATTTGGGTCTGATGAAAGTTCTAGGAGGACACTGTTGGAGATACATAAACCAAAAGAGAAAGGGGGTAATCCAGAAAGCATTCCTATGAAAGAAGGGACCTGACCCTTGATAAGAGAAGCCAGCTGGATTTATTACTCTCTGGTCAGTAGGAAAATATATTTTGTTGCTCTTGATTGCTGGAATTGGAAAGAGATTTGCTCTGCTACCTACAGGTCTGTTAAAAGTCTTACTTTGTTTTGCTTAGCTACTCAGCCATAGTCCTGTTTCAAAATAAATGGTGCATCTAAGTGTACAGGTTTGGTGTACTTTTGGTAGGTTTGATTTAATTTTCTTGGGTGGCAAAAGACAGGGTACCTTTTTGGCTGGGTTTGTATAGGCCCTAGGGCCGATAGCCTAGTACCTACCTACCCACTATGAAAAACTCTGCCTGCAAGGTAAATTTATTTGTGCTGTAACTGCAGACTGATTGTTTTAAGTAATAATTGTATTTTCTGAATTTTAATTTGTTAATGAATATAATTTTAAGGCACAAAGCTGACACAATTGAATATTTGGTTTGCAACAAAACACTCAACGTAATACAGTGGTATAGTTTTTTTTTTTTCTCAGAACCTGCCTGTTTCCCTGAGTTGTATTCCTCAAAAGAAGTGGTCTGCATAATATCAATTTACAGAAGAAACCTGTTATGTATGAAGGATCTTGTTAATAGATGGCTGTTTGTGAACAACCTGTTCTTGTGCGTACTGCCTGTGTATACTGAATTCAGTTGGAAACATGGAAAAACTGATACTGAATTCCGTTGGAAGCCCTGGTAAATGATAATAAAATTTTAGCAACCTCTACTGCTGCTCTTCAGGACAGAAGTGAAGCAACTGACCAACACCGGATCACTCTTCAAGAAACAATAAATGAACTGGCCTAGCTTCAAGAATGAACTAACCAACAAATAGAACAATGTATGGTCACTTTACAAGAGAGATCTGCTGATGTACACCAATAGCTAATCCTCCAACAACAGATTTTCTCCATGGTTAACCAGCTATTCCCATCCCTGGGCTTCCAGAATTCCAGTATAACTCTAATGAAATGTGGACATGAGCATTATATGGAGGCTTACCCAGATGTTTTTGAAAAGTATGCAGTTAATGTATGTTGGCCCTGGTCAGATTAGGCTGGAATTCCACCACCCCACGTAATTAAAAAGCATTGAAAATGGGCACATATTTATTTATTTAACATTTGTTAACTGGGAAAGTCCTTCTTAGAACGAGCCAATTTTCAGCAGAGGCCTGGGGAGAAATGCTCCAGACGCATGTCTTTGTAATGTGGGAGGAAACCTGAGCACCTGGAGAAAACCCACACGAATGCAGGGAGGACATGCAGACTCCGCACAGAAAGCACCCCAGCTGAGAATCGAACCAGGGAACCTCTTGCTGTGAGGCGACAGCGCAAACTGCTGCACCACTGCGCACACATATTTCAAAGACTCTTATGTACATGACTACCAGAAAAAAAAGAATGAGATTTTACCAAGGATTGTTGGTTCATCTGAAGTATAGCCCTATGAGTATTATAAATGGATATTTTGTATGGGCAATCTGTCCAGATTTTTGCAAAACGTGCACATTTTTGCCTCATATTTTTTGTGCCTTCTACATAAAATGTGTGGTTTTCTAGCAAATCACTGATGATTGAAGTCACTAAATAATGGTATACATTTGAGTTTCAGACTTCATATCCTTCAGAAAAAGCATACTAGCACAAATTCTGTTAATCTAGCAAATTTTCAAGTTTATAAGAGCAATATTTAAAATCTGTTCCTATTTTTGGGCCTTTCTACCTCTCATTATTTTAGGCTTTGTCCAGATTTCTTGTGCTAAGAGTCTGAAAGGTATGTTTAAAACATATTTGGAACTATGACCTTGAACCACACATAAATAACAGAAGTAACAATTTGGACATTTTAATTATAGATAAATATGTGTGTGAATTTCCTAGTAACTTAAGGAAGTGGATAACCCAGTTTGACCCTCAATGTTCTTAACAGCTAGCTGCTGCAGCAGAGTGAAGTTATAGGTTATATCTGTTATCTAACAAATAATTATCATCAATTGTTTTCAAATGCTCTAAAATGTCGTATTTCAATGTATGGATGCCAGAACCAGGGAGCCAGGGGGAGGGGGAGCCCCCCCTCTCTTTCCGCTGCAAGACCTGTCGGGAAAAATTAATGAATTGGAGTTTTCACACTAATGTGGATTCATATGCAGAAGTTAAACTAACTAAACTAGCTGTTCTTGCCCTCTTATTGCTCTTTGTTACAGAAGTTATGCTGCCACTGTTCCGTTGGCTGCGAGAGCCAGAGTCATGCCGGTAAGGAGAGTTTTGTTCTTTTATTTGTAGGAGTTATGCTGCTCCTGTGTGTGTGTGTGTGTGTGTGTGTGTGTGTGTGTGTGTGTGTGTGTGTGTGTGTGTGTGTGTATCAGGAAATGTTAATTCAAGCATCAAAATGGAAACTGGCTACGCTTAAAATGTCCTCCAAATGAACCTATGTTGTGGTAGTAAATAGTTTCTACAAATTGCCCTTTTTAGATCACTAAGTGCCCCTGTCACCCTCTTGCCCCCCCCCCCCAGTCTTCAACAGCTTCCGACGCCATTGTTTCAATGTCAAATGTCATACTATACAGTAAAGCACAGAAATACTATACCTCTAAAACTGGTAATACTGTCAACATTCTGTTAAATAAAGTGCACATTGAGAGAATACCAGTGGATGTTGTGACTGCATTAAATGATCAGCTGTTAGAAGTATAGAATCTGTTTCTGTCACTGTGTTGACATAATAATTTATGAAATCCATTATTGTCACAAAAAGGAAAGAATTACTATGATTACTGGACTCAGGAATCATGACTATGTTTGTGAAATTCCAATATATTTACAAATACAAAACAACTGGTAAGCAGAAATTGAAGCAATGTATATTCATGGAGACAATAGATAATATCTTAGACACAAGTAGAAATACAGCCTCCCATTGGTAAAGTTTTACATCCTGTAGACCTGGTGCCCTTTTTTTCTCATGATGCAATCAGTGGACAGATTTGCCAGTTTAAAAGAACTAGAGAAGTTATAGGGGGAAAGGTTCACTAGATATAATGCCAGAAGTGCATAGTCCCAGCAAAGAGAAAAATGCAGGCCTACAAGACACCAAGGAAGTTAGGTTCTGACTCTAGGTAGATAAATAGTCCACTGAGCCTTGTCAAAAGACTCCTGTTAAAGTACTGAAGGGAGTCAGCATAGGTGAAGACAGGGAATGTGAATCATACCCAAAGACTCCAACAGTTTAAATGATAAAAAGTCAGCAGCGAAAAGAGAGATGTTCCTAGTACAGAAATGACTATAGGCAA
This sequence comes from Protopterus annectens, assembly GCF_019279795.1. Classification (NCBI taxonomy): domain Eukaryota; kingdom Metazoa; phylum Chordata; order Ceratodontiformes; family Protopteridae; genus Protopterus; species Protopterus annectens. Next base: position 843,145,794 of record NC_056733.1, on the reverse strand, counting down.
TAGGAACAGAAACCATGGAAAAGACAGAGAGGTTCTTATAACTGAACAAAAGCAAAATAGGGAATCTGATCAGAGTCTTTTACTACTCTCCACTCCATCAAACAGGAAGCCAACCAGATACAGAAATAAGACTTTATGGAACATACAGGTAAAATCACCACTGATGAAGAAAATGGAAAACAGCTAGTACCTCTGATGAAAGAAAATTGAAAATTGACAAGGAATTGCCTTTCAGAAAGGAGGAACCTGATGAAGAGGAAAGGCTTTTTAGAAGAAGAGGCCATAGTTGCCCCCTCACGTCAATATATTGAGTGAGATTTTAAGTTGGTTGATGTACAGATAAACCATGTAAATTTCTAGAAACCAGCCTTGATCTTGTCCCATCTGGGATGCAAAATGACAACTGATTTAAGAAACATAATGATTTCCTGAGTGAAAAAAAAAACAGAAGAGGTATAATACTAGAATACATCTGTAATGCTCAGGGAGACTTCTAGGTCATCAGGCAAACCAAAAACAAGCTAGGTAGTGTGTACAATACCTGTACCCCACTGAGGAATGAAGGGGGGGGGGGGTGACTAATAGTACAAGTGTTTTCTTTTGATTTTTTTTTTTTTTGAGAATTCTGTCACAATGCCAAGGTTAAGATGGATATAGTTTTCTGGGTCTCCCTTTCTGAACCTTAATCTTATTTGCCAGGTTATCCCAGGGTGAAATAAAAATAGCAGGAAAAGGACTACAAAGATGAAACAGTAAGCATTTCTAACAAATACCAAACCACATACTCAACTTTTCTCCCTGTGAACATAGGTGCTCCTCAAGGATCCATACTTGCACCTTTATTATTCAATTTATTCATTAACTCACACACTGTATCAGGCCTGTTTAACATCATACAGCATGACAATGATTATATAGTCATTTGCTCATTTGCTCAGTCCTTTCCCTAAATGAGCTTCAGGCAGTCACTAAAGCTCCAAACTCTTCTATCAAGCATTGGATGCAACAATCATTAATGCTAAAAAGCTGTAAGGTTATGCCTTCATGCCCAAAACCTCATCTCTTGACCCATTTAATTTTGTTGTATTGTCATCAGAGAATATTGCACTAGACATAGTCTCAAGTGCCAAGTTACTAAGTGTCACCATCAACAATAATCTTTGGTTTGACATACATATCAATAAAACCATTAAACAACACATCAGAAACTCGGGGCCCTCTATAGAGCCAAATATTACCTAACTGAGCATGATAGAAAATTATCTGCCACTGCATGTGTGCTTCCTTGTCTTTATTATGTAGCTCCTTTATTCACCAATCTGTGCTCCACTCAGCTACACAGAGTGGAGCAATGCTATTACAAAATAGCAAAATTTGCAACTGCCTTCCCCAGCTGAGCACACCATTGCAGCAAAGTTAAAAAAAAAATGAAATGGATGGAGTTTCCCAATTACCTCAAATGTATTCAACTAAAATTTGCCCACCTTATTCTCTACCTGCATTCAAAATCTCCAGCTTTAGCACCACTGCTCAACTGATACTCCCCTGCCGGTGAGCTACACACCCAAGACAAATTTATTGCCTATCAACACAAATTTTATTAACTTTCATAACTCTCATGGAAATATTCTCTTCTCCCATAACAGGGTTAAACTCTGGAAACCAGCCCATTTTTCTCTCAGGCAAATTGAAAACCCTTGTATTTTAAAAAAGCTCCTGCAGGCTCACTTTCTCTGTTTTAGGAGGGTCCACTGTTCTACCACACCTGGCTAGTCTTTTCTACAACAACTGTTTCACCCACATTTCCATGAAACTCTACTACATGACTCTCTTAAAGCGCAATCTAAAACTCCTTAGACACATGCACACACACACACAACTTTTCATAATTACATACCGGATCGGTCAAGGCCCGGGTTAACAACGACCACCACCAGTACTGTTAGCCAACAGGGTGCTGGTGGAAATTGGGCTACTATTGACCGAAGAAGAAGAAGAGGAGGGGGAAGGCATGCCTGAAGGCAGGAAGAGAGGAGGAAGGTTAGGAGTGTAGTACTGAGGGAAGGAACTTTGAATGTTGGCAGTATGACTGGTATAGGGAGAGAGCTAGCTGATATGATGGAGAGAAGGAAGGTTGATATATTGTACGTGCAAGAGACCAGATGGAAGGGAAGTAAGGCCAAGTGTATAGGAGGCGGGTTCAAATTGTTCTATCATGGTGTGGTTGGCAGAAAAATGGGGTAGGGGTTATCCTAACAGAACAGTATGCCAAGAGTGTTTTGGAGGTGAAGAGAGTGTCTGATAGAGTGATGTTTATGAAGCTTGAAATTGATGGTGTAATGATGAATGTTGTTAGTGCATATGCTCCACAAGTTGGGTGTACGATGGATGAGAAAGAAAAATTTTGTAGTGAGTTGGATGAAGTGGTCGTGAGTGTACCCAACGGTGAGAGACTAGTGATTGGAGCGGACTTCAATGGGCATGTTGTTGAAGTGAACAGAGGGGATGAGTAAGTGATGGGTAGGTATGGTGTTAAGGAGAGGAATGCAGAAGGTCAGATGATTGTGGATTTTGCGAAAAGGATGGACATGGCTGTGGTGAATACGTATTTTAAGAAGAGGGAGGAGCATAGGGTGACGTACAAGAGTGGAGGAAGATGCACACAGGTGGATTATATCCTATGTAGGAGGGCCAGTCTGAAGGATATTGGAGACTGTAAAATGGTGACTGGGGAAAGTGTAGTTAAGCAGCATAGAATGGTGGTCTGCAGGATGATGTTGGTGATCAAGAAGAGGAGGAGGAGGAGTGTGAAAGCAGTGCCAAAGATTAAATGGTGTAAGTTAAAAAAGGGTGATTGTGAGGTGGAGTTCAGGGAAGAGTTAAGACGGGCACTGGGAGGCAATGAAGAGTTACCGAATAGCTGGGTAACTACAGCAGAGCTAGTAAGGGAGACTGCTAGGAAGGTGCTTGGTGTGACATCTGGACAGAGGAAGGAGGACAAGGAGACATGGTGGTGGAATGAGGAAGTACAGGAGAGTATACAGAGGAAGAGGCTGGCGAAGAAGAAGTGGAATTGTCAAAGAGATGAAGAAAGTAGACATGAGTATAAGGAGAGGAGGAGCATGGCAAAGAGAGAGGTAGCGAAGGCTAAGGATAAGGCATATAGAGAGTTGTATGAAAGATTGGACACTAAAGAGGGAGAAAAGAACCTGTACCAATTGGCTAGACAGAGGGAAAGAGCTGGGAAAGATGTGCAGCAGGTAAGGGTGATAAAGGACAGTGAGGGAAACGTACTCAGAAGTGAGGAGAGTGTGTTGAGTAGATGGAAAGAGTACTTTGAAGGGCTGATGAATGAAGAGAATGAGAGAGAGAGAAGGTTGGATGATGTGGAGATAGTGAATCAGGAAGTGAAGCAGATTAGCAAGGAGGAAGTAAGGACAGCTATGAAGAGGATGAAGAATGGAAAGGCTGTTGGCCCAGATGACATACCAGTGGAAGCATGGAGGTGCTTAGGAGAAATGGCAGTGGAATTTTTAACCAGATTGTTTAATGAAATTTTGGAAAGTCAGAGGATGCCTGAGGAGTGGAGAAAAGGTGTTTTGGTACCTATCTTTAAGAATAAGGGTGATGTGCAGAGCTGCAGTAACTATAGAGGGATAACATTGATCAGTCACAGCTTGAAGTTATGGGAAAGAGTTGTGGAAGCTAGGTTAAGAATGGAGATGATGATTAGTGATCAGCAGTATGGTTTCATGCCAGAAAAGTGCACTACAGATGCAATATTTGCTCTGAGAGTGTTGTTGGAGAAATACAGAGAAGGTCAAAAGGAGTTGCATTGTGTCTTTCTGGACTTAGATAAAGCATATGACAGGGTGCCTAGAAAGGAGTTGTGGTATTGTATGAGGAAGTCGGGAGTGGCAGAGAAGTATGTAAGAGTGGTACAGGGTATGTACATGGGTAGTGTGACATTGGTGAGGACTGCAGTGGGAGTGACAGATACATTTAAGGTGGAGGTGGGATTACATCAAGGATCAGCTCTGAGCCCTTTCTTATTTGCAGTGGTGATGGACAGGTTGACAGATGAGATTAGACAGGAGGCCCCATGGACTATGATGTTTGCAGATGACATTGTGATATGTAGTGAGAGTAGGGACCAGGTTGAGGAGACCCTGGAGAGGTGGAGATATGCTTTAGAGAGGAGAGGAGAGGAATGAAGGTCAGCAGGGCTAAAACAGAATATATGTGTGTAAATGAGAGGGAGGGTAGAGGAATGGCGAGTATGCAGGGAGTAGAGATGGTGAAGGTGGATGAGTTTAAGTACTTGGGATCAACAGTACAGAGTAATGGAGAGTGTGGAAGAGAGGTGAAGAAGAGAGTACAGGCAGGGTGGAATGGGTGGAGAAGAGTGTCAGGAGTGATTTGTGACAGACGGGTACCAATAAGAGTGAAAGGGAAGGTCTACAAGAGGGTAGTGAGACCAGCTATGTTATATGGGTTGGAGACGGTAGCATTGTCAAAAAGGCAGGAGTCAGAGCTGGATGTGGCAGAGTTAAAGATGTTAAGATTTGCACTGGGTGTGACTAGAATGGACAGGATTAGGAATCAGTATATTAGAGGGTCAGCTCAGGTTGGACAGTTTGGAGACTAAGCAAGAGAGGCGAGATTGCGTTGGTTTGGACATGTGCTGAGGAGGGATGCTGGGTATATTGGGAAAAGGATGCTAAGGATGGAGCTGCCAGGTAAGAGGAAAAGATGAAGGCCTAAGATGAGGTTTATGGATGTGGTGAGAAAGGACATGCAGGCGATTGGTGTGAAAGAGCATGATGCAGAGGACAGGAAGAAATGGAAACAGATGATCCACTGCGGCGACCCCTAACGGGAACAGCCAAAAGAAGATGATGATATATATATATATATATATATACATATATATATATATATATATATATATATATATATACACACACACACACACACACACACGTGTATATATATATATATATATATATATATATATATATATATATATATATATATATATATGTGTGTGTGTGTGTGTGTGTGTGTGTGTATATATATATATCACCTTCATTTGCCTGACAGTTCATTTGTCCGACAATTAGAAAAAGACATATAAAAGGGATATGTCCCTTTCCCCACTGTAGTGCAACCCTGGAATTAGTATATATAGTTAGGGGGTGGGGGGCACAGCCCCCACCTACTTTGGTTTTATATTTTCCAGTTCATTTTTTTATTGTTCACTAAAACAAAAGTAAGTGGGGGGCTTCGCCACCCACACTCCCCTAACTATATATTCTAACTCCAGGATTACACTACTGTGGGGAAAGGAACATATCCCTTTTATTTGCCTTTTTCTAATTGTCGGACAAATGAATTGTCAGGTAATTGGGCTGCCTGAAATTTCTCTTGGGCAAATGAAGGTGACCCATATACATATATATATATATATATATATATATATATATAGATATATATATATATATATATATATATATATATATATATATATATATATATATATATATATATATATATATATATATATATAGACACACATACACATATATATATTTACATGTGTCTATCCTCTTCACTCTAATACCATATTAGTACTAGCAGACCTTTTGTCACTCTCTGTAGTTTAATTACTTTTTTTCTGTGTATAGTCTTACACATTCAAGAACCTCTATTCTATAGAAAGTAAGTGTTTACATTGCTTTGTTTTGTAAATTGCTTTCCAAATGTACATTACTGTGAGCTTTAAAATATTTTCTGGAATGTCTACTACTAACTAGTTGTAAACTGTTTTGGAGCTTTTCTCTCCAGGCCTCCACTGAAAAGGGGTCTTGCATGACCCAGTCAGACTTTCCTGGCAAATAAATACACATAAAATAAATAATAACAGCAACAAAAGCATTGGTAACATATATAAAATGTAGGTCTGAAAGCAGTACTCTTTAAGAACTCACCACCCAGTATTTCTAAATGCCAACAATACGTTTTTAACTGATGTAACATAAAGGTGTCAGTATAATGACACATGAAGAAACTGCATTGTATATTGTCAGATTTTCTTTCTTTTTTATGTTTTTGCATTACAGGGTATGGACAAATCTGAATGTAGAATTAAGAAACAGGCACAAGTGGTGTATATTGGGTTCACAGTCCTAGTATTTGGTAGTATGGGCATGCTGAGTGATACTGAGACATTCCAGTGATTTCTGTGAATTGTTTGTTAACAAAAGGACAACCTCACCTTTATCATCCCTCCCAGAGTAATGAGCAAGTATTCAATGGCTTAACCCCTCTACATGTGAATGACTACATTAACATTTCTGGGTGCAAACATACTTTTATGCAGATTCATTCTGCAGTTGTGTCTGTGCATATTTTGCTTAACGAAGTTTGCAAAAGACAGTCATTCAGATCATTTTGTACCAAACCTAAATTATTGTAAATGAAGTCTGACTGCCAGCTCTTCAGATATCACAACTGTATTTCCTAATTCCTTTTATCAATCTGCTATGAAAGAATATTCCTTGGTCTTTTGGTCCCATTCCATGTTCTCACTTACCACTGATAATACTTTTGCCATCTGCTATAAATTCAATAGCATGGCATGTCATGTTTGGGACAGTGATGCGCAGCAACTCTTTACTGGTCTCAGTGTGCCATACACGGATGTCATTCTTTGAACAAGTAGCAAACAGTTCAGACGATCCACTAGAAAAAAGAATACAAAGATAGCTAATTACATAGAAATATGTCTAATAATCTCTGATCTTTGAAGTATCTGTTATTGTTATTACTACTTTTTCAGTTAAGTATACAAGAACATGCACCTACACCATTTGATCATTACAGTGTTAACAGCCTGATCCACAATAGGCTCACAGTGCCAGTAATAATCCTCAGGCCAGAATATGTATTCACTCCTACTTTGCATCTGCTTGAGAATTAGGTTATGGGGAAAGAGGTGAATGTAAGTTTTGATGGTTGGCATAGAGGGTTAAGGCCATGAGCTTTAGTTCTTGTTATGTACGATTTCATTCCCTCATGCGTCAGCCTACTGTGTCATTCTGAGGAAGTCACTTAACATTGCTCCTGGGATGCACCTTAAAAAGGACTGTGTGTACAGTAGCCCTACCTAGTTAACAAATGGGTACTACTATTATTTGCAGTAGTAGTAGTAGTATAATAATAAATAAAATGTAACTAAATGTTACTTCAGATTTTGTACTGTCTTTGAAAACTACAAATATGAACTGTTATAAGAAGAATGTGTAGCATTAACTGTTAAAAAGTCAAATTTGTATGTCTTACTCCTTTGTTAACAAGATGTGCCAAACAGATACAAGTGTTTTTTTTTATAGGGCCAATTCAAAGCCCAATCTGGTTAAAAGCATTGCTCAGCATGATGCAGTATGAAAAAGAAGACTGAGGGAATGAAACTGTTTACTATTGCAAGAAACTATTTTTCAACATATAGCTTCAGTTTTAAACATTAGTTATCTTCTATGAGAAGCAGCTGTTTCACAAAGTAGCTGATTACAACGATTAATAGTCATGTCTTTCATAAAGTCCTTTAAAATGCATATCTTTTGGAAAATTTGGAATAAATTCATAATTCATTTATATGGTCTTTATTATTCATACATTTGTTGACAGTTTATTCTGCACTGAGCATTGTTCAACATCTTACACACAATCATCACTCATCTATTGCCTTTTTACAGTCTTAGTATTTTACTCATTACTTTTACTTACTGATTATTCCTTGGTTGAGTTCTTGGCTAATTAAATATGTAATTCATAATAATAGGTAGTAAACATCAGGATAGCAGCTGAAGGACAGCCACTTTAGTTCAGTTAACATAGAAAACAAAGCATCATTCTTGTAACAAGACTTACAGAGGAAATGTTATATCATTGACAGCTTCACTGTGGCATGTTGTGATAAGCTCTTCTTTGAACTCTGTATAGTTGAATCTGTATATCTGCGACAAGCCTGTGCCAATAAAGAACTGATGTCCTTGACCTCGAAGACTTATGGAAGTTATAGCACCATCCAGCTTGACTCTCCTAGAAAACACAATGAAATAAAAGCACATCAGTACTACTTAATGAAATGTGATTGTGCAGTTAAAGCTTAATTAAGCAGCCACTGATCACCAATAGGAAAGCCTCTGCAATGTTGGTTTTTATGTGCCCCTATCTGTACCACTGTCTAAACAAAACCTTATGAAAATCTAGCTCTATGAAAATTGCTTTGAAATTAGCAGCTTTGTGTGTGAAGTTATCACTGACAATTATAGATGACACAAGGGTTGTCTTTCCCTAGCTACAGTCGATCAACCATAAGTTCTAAAAACAGCAGCTAAATGTCTTAGTATATGCCATTTAAGCCTCCAAATATGCCACAAATTTGAAAATGGGTATGTTTTTTTTTTTTTTTTTTTTTTTTTTTGTATACAGTAAATCCAGATATCTTGTATTTTAAAGGATACTCTGTGATCTTCAGACTCTTTGCTTAGGGGATTCTGAAATGAGTATTTGAGTTCTTCCACGAGTTTAGATGTATATAGTGTTGGCTTGTTTCATTATTTTATTGAATTAATTTTGTTTATTAATTCTATCCATATCTGTTGCTGAGGGTCATGACAGGTACAGCAAAACAAGAGCTTCTCTTGTCCAGCAGCTTGAGGACTGCTGACCAGTTATAGCACTTCCTTTTCAAAGGCCTCTCTTTGACAAGCAGCCCATTAGCTTGAAAATACTGTGAACTGCATGTCTGTGCACAGCTCTGAGCACTGTTACACAGGGGTCTTGAGATCACATAGTTCTATTATTTAAATCATATGGGGGGACCACCATTTTTGATAAGGGTTGTCCTAGATGCACTGAAGCAAGAAATGCTGTTGCCATTCCCTTTGAAGAACATCATACAATTGTAATGCTTCCTATTTAAAGGCTGCTGCCATTTTTAATTTCTCCATGTCTTTAGGGTTTCTAATGCCATGACGGGAATAGACCACATTCCAAAGTCAAAGTATGATTAAAGTTCATAAAATTAGTATTGTTTCACTCTTTGATGTCAGCCAAAAGTGATCTTCGCAGCTTTGTGTGTGAAGTTATCACTGACGATTATAGATGACACAAGGGTTGTCCTCCCCTAGCTAGAGTCGATCAACCATAAGTTCTAAGAACAGCAGCTAAATGTCTTAGTATATGCCATTCATGCCTCCAAATATGCCACAAATGTGAAAATGGGTATGTTCTTTTTTTTTTTTTTTTTTTGTATACAATAAATCCAAATATCTTGTATTTTAAAGGATACTCTGTGATCTTCAGACTCTTTTCTTAGGGGATTCTGAAATAAGTATTTGAGTTCTTCCATGAGTTTTGATGTATATAGTGTTGGCTTGTTTCATTATTTTATTGAATGAATTTTCTTTTTTAATTCTGTCCATATCTGTTGCTGAGGGTCATGACAGGTACAGCAAAACAAGAACATCTCTTGTCCAGCAGCTTGAGGACTGCTGACTAGTTATAGCACTTCCTTTTCAAAGGCCTCTCTCTGACAAGCAGCCCATTAGCTTGAAAATACTGTGAACTGCATGTCTGTGCACAGCTCTGAGCACTGTTGCACTGGGGTCTTGGGATCACATAGTTCTATTATTTAAATCATATGGGGGGGAACCACAATTTTTGATAAGGGTTGTCCTAGATGCACTGAAACAAGAAATGCTGTTGCCATTCCCTTTGAAAAACATCATACAATTGTAATGCTTCCTATTTAAAGGCTGCTGCCATTTTTAATTTCTCCAAGTCTTTAGGGTTTCTAATACCATGACGGGAATGGACCCCATTCCAAAGTCAAAGTACGATTAAAGTTCATAAAATTAGTATTGTTTCACTCTTTGATGTCAGCCAAAAGTGATCTTCGCAGCACCCGCAATGAGCCCAGTAATGACTCCTCCTGCAA